>NC_063337.1:55418000-55476680 GCF_021869965.1 Rhincodon typus | reverse complement strand
TTTCTGATGAAGGGTCTAGGCCCGAAACGTCAGCCTTCCTGCTCCTATGATGCTGCTTGGCCTGCTGTGTTCATCCAGCTCTGCACCTTGTTGTCTCAGATTCTCCATCATCTGCAGTTCCTACTATCTCTGATAAAACTGGATATTGGTTATAAAGGCAAGTCCCAGAGGTAACTAGATTCAGAGCAGGATAAACATACAGCTGGTGACCTGATCAATTCTAAGCATCACTGTGTTGTAAATGCAATCATTTTGAAATTTAAAAATGAAAGCTTCTCAGTGAGAGGAATAGTTTTAAGTGTCCCATTAGAAGACAAGATTAAAGGGAGGGTTTCACCTAATGCTACATCAATGCTCCGGAGCTGATGGGCATGTAAACAGCCTAATTTATTTTCTAACTTTTCTCTTTGTCAATGCAAATTTTAAAAAATCTTTTCTATTCTAATCCCCATTCTTCCCCTCACATCACATCTGCCTCTCCACAACCATCCAATTATACTAAAACCAATCTCATTTGTCCTGGAATTCTCTAAATGGCCTTGACTGGTTTCATGCCACAGATCAACTAGCACAAAAATCTTCATACATTCAACAAACTTACAGTTAAACTGTAGTACCACTTTCTGTAAGTCACTTTCTTAGTGATGTCCTTTTCCATTCTGTTCATACGATAATGCCAGTCTAAATGGTCCGCATAAACATCAGTTTGAGACGCTGTGAACCTCATTCCACAGGAGTAACACTGAATCCCTGTGTATAGTCGACTGATAACACCATCATATCTCCTTTTAAGAGAAAATAAAAGTAAATGTAACTAGAGTGCTCAATAATGCCGCAAAACAAACAAGTTATTCTAGTTTCTCGATAAAACATTTAATTTAAAGGCCTTGCACCGAGCTGCAAAATGCTCATCCCAAATCTTTTATAGGTTGGACACTTCTCAACATCTTCAAGCTCTTCAGAAATCTGACACACGTTTGCTTTCTTTAACAGATATTTTCCTTACTCTGAAACAAGAATTTAATATAAAACATACATCCTTTACTCCTTCTGCTTATGGATAAATGTAAGGGCAGAAGTAGATAACTAATTTCTTTACTAATTATTTGATTGCAGTTAACCTTCATGCGCCAATGAATAGAATGATCTCTCATTTGCTTTTAAAGAGACAAGGATTCTCGTAAGCTACACTAGGCTGAAACGAGAACCAGAATGTGCACACGGAGTTGAATTACATTTGATGACTAAATTTCAATCTAGGGACAATCAACATGTTAAACAAACATTTCAACCATATGCTTCATTGATTCCATTATATAATAGTTCAAAATTTATTTTTTCCTTATTTGCTTACTGAAGACAATTGAAAAGGAAAGGGGGAGGAACAGTGGCAAACATAATGCATCAAGATTGGTGACATGCTCTTTGCTGCCCTATAAATCCAGTCTGAACTTCAATGTAAATCAGCCCAGCTCCTATATCCTTAACATTGCAGATGTTTCATTTTCTTAACATAAAAAAGCCAATCATACGTGTTGTTCCTACAGAGACCAATTCTGCAGTGAAATCAAAAGTTGAAGACTGCACAGATAATTATCCAGAAACAGGATGTGGTGTCAAACAACTATCAGAGCAAGCACATCTTTCTTCATGTCTTCAACAATATAAAAACCTTATACCTAATTGAGACAATATAGAAACTGCCTTCCTATGAAATACCCATGAAGCAATTACTAAGATCTGGAAGTAGATACAAAGTTAGCATGCAGACCTGATTGAGAGAAATACTTTGGTAATAATATAACAAAATTAAGTAAGCCTCATTTATTCCAGATGATTTCAAATTGCTGGTGATCATCCTGACAACACTTCAGCATTCACTTAAGTGTGACAGATGACCGTTTTCTGTATTATTTTTGAATTTCATTCTCTGAAATGCAGTTGTATGTGGAATCCTGTATTTGATACCCATGCAACAAAATAAGTCATTGACTTTAAGGCTTTCCTTTTAATGTAACTTAAAACTTACAGCGGTATCAGCTCAAAACAGCTTTGAACTCACAAAAATATTTGTATGTCAGTGGCTTGCACAACTGCTCTTCAAGCACCTCATTCAAAAATCAGAATATCTAAACTAAGTCTGTTACCAATTGAACTGAAGGGGAGTTGATCAAAGCTACTCAAAAGGTAGGTTTACATCAATCAGCAGTTGTAAAGAAGGTAAAAAGCCAGCATAGCTATAGAGACAGAGGTAAGTTAAACTAAATGGGTACTTCCTTCAGGTATGTTGGGTTAATATTCTTTTGCGGTGCATGACTGCATGTAGTCAGCATTAACTGCTGTTCAGTTAAAAACTCAACTAGCTTCACAATTTGAAGGTCTTAACTATTAACAAAGTGCCACGTAGAAATATACAAAATGAAAAGTGAATAAATTATACAGGATACATTCTTTCCTGGATCAATCTAAATGTTGCTCACTGCAGAAAAATAATTGTTTCCAAAGCAAACTCTGGATTTATAGGGCAGCAAAGAGCATGTCACCAATCTCAAGATGCATTATGTTTGTCACTGTTCCTCCCCCCTTCCTTTTCAATTGTCTTCAGTAAGCAAACAAGGAAAAAATAAATTTTGAACTATTATATAATGGAATCAATGTAACATATGGTTGAAATGTTTGTTTCTACATTTGATCTGGTAAGTGATCTTTTCTCAATCTTCAAATCAGTTTCTATGAATGCTGAGCACAGTCAGGAGTTAGTTATAAGTTACTTACTGTTTCAATTCCTCAATTTGAAAGCCAGTAAGATCTGGAATGTTTTCCTCATTTTCTTCTTCCTCATCTTCTTCAATTGTTGTTTGAACCTGAGAATCACCCTCTGGAACCACATCAGACTCTGAATTCATTGAAATTAAACAGTTACACTTTGTCTTCTTTGGAAAACCTGAATCAATGTAATAATGCATTGTTTAAAAAGAATTTCTATAAAAACATCTTACGTGTCGGAACAGAGTCTACTGGATTTGGCTTTAGAATTCCAGTTGAAAGCAGCTTTGAAAACAGTTCATTAACGTCCAACTGCCCCAAATGATTATCCAGAGGTGCAAAAGACGATCCTGTGATATTAGAAAACATTTGATTACAAAACAGGCAAGTCAATGCAAATGAATGGAGTCAAGCACTTTATTTAACTACATCAATCTTATGGCAACAAACAAAATCCAACATAAGCTCAGTAGCAAGATATTTTATGACCACACCGATTTATCAACACTAAAATGTTATTTGCTATTCCGAAACCAGGGCTTCAGACTATTAACTTAAACTTTAAAAGGGTTCTTGAACAATAAATTATTTAATGCAATATTTACAGAACATTTGTGAATTTTTACACTGAACATCCTTCTTGTTATTACTGTAAAAATTACATTCTGGAAAATTTCTAAACAAAATAACACAAGAGGCAGACCAGGTCAGATAGTTTGTGTATAATTAAAGTGCACAAACCCTCAGGCTATAAGGATTCAGATATTATTTCCCTCCAAATATCTATGGCCCACAGCTGGCTTCTATGAATGGAAGTCCAACCAGTCACCATCCACCGGCATTCTCCTGTTTGAGCTTATTTTTGCCACAAACACCAAGTCAAGAACTAGGTAGCTGAAAGTGTGGCTGTAAATGGTGAAATGAAGAAACTTGGAAATGTGAAACAGGCCAGAATTGGAATGCAAAGATCTTAGGGAATTGCAGCAGGGAGGCTACAGAAATTGGAAAACACATTTTGAAATACCTTGCAAACACAAGTATAAGCATTTTCAAATGTGTTGTCACAGCAGGAGCCAACATAGATCAATCAGCGTAAGGATGATAGATGACTAAAAACTTTGCACAAGTTTCAGATTTGTTCAAGTTTATAGAATGTTAAAAATTAGGCTGGCCAGCAAAATAATTGCAACAGTTGAGCCTGCAAGAAACAAAGGTGTAGATGAGGGTTTCAGTGGATGAGCTGAGGCAGAAAAGACCAGTGATATTGCAAATGTGGAAATAGGCAGTCTTGGTGAAGAATACTGATTTACAAGTTCAGCTGAAAACCACACAGAATACTACAGCTGCAAGCAGCCAGTTTCAGTTTCCAACAACGACCACGAGGAGTCAGTGACAAAGGAATGGAGTATGTTGTGGACCAGTAAAGAGTGACACTTTGTATCAATATCAAATTTGAGGAAAATTCTGAATGTCAGACGAGCATGGCAAAGGTAGAATGAAAAGGTGACAGCCTAGAATTGAATCTGACATGTTTTTGGCTGATATCATAGAGGGATTTTATGTATATAAATAGTTAGTGGGAGGGGTGGATAGATCTCTTTGGTAGGTAATGGTATAGTGTGAAGTAAGAAAAGCCATTACAAAAGGACTTTCAAACAATTACCCAATAATGTGAAAGAAAGTACGCCTGGTGGCAAGGGAGGAATCCTGAATGGCTGGGTCAAACAATGCAGTTATGAGAAAGATACATGAATTTCAGACAAGAGCATGGATACAAGAGCACTGGAGGCAAAAGGATTTTTGTAGATATTGGCAAATTGCTGGTCCAAGGCATGGCTGCCATTTACTGTGTATGAAATCCATAAGGGTAAATCAAAGTAGAAGAAATTAATTGGTCAAATTCATCAGCAGGAAAACCATACCTTGCTGAATCTGTGTAACCGGAACAGAAGACTGGGGGGTTATATACTGCTGGCCTTGACTAAAAGGAATTGGATTGTGAGAAAAACCAGTCATGGTATTACCCTAGAAAATAAATACAAAGTTATATCATGAAAATATCCAGAGATCATACCTTAAATTTATGCTTGTTCACTTAAAGTATTGTTGCTTTGTTCTTTTTCTACCTTCCACTCCTGAAGATATTGCATACAATTTCACAAGTTCTTCAATGCCTCATTTAAAAGAGTAAATTCACATAAACCTCAAATTTCAGCATTAGTTTGATTGTGGACAGCTTGTGTGATGTCCATGAACGAGTACTTTCCTACCCAAATTATAGGGGAAAATCAGGTGCACTGATTTTAACAGGTCAAAAGTGCCACCGAAACAAGTCACGTGATTTCTTTGGTTGCCATGGACTGGTTTGGACCAAAGGGTCTGTTTCGGTGCTGTATGAATATGACTCCACAACAGTTGCATTTCAACTTAAATCTACTTGTTAAACAGTTCCCAAAATTGCTGCAGTGTTCAGATTTTTAAGATCTGGTAACATGAAATTAATTTTACTCCATGTCCAAAGTATTGGAATAACCAGACAATATTTTCAATTTTTTTTAAACGCAAAACACATTCCCATTCAGAAGAATTAAAATGTTAATACTTACAGGCTGCAATTGACGCATATTTTCAGGTAATGATGCAGGAAGGTTACTGTTGTAAAATGTTCCACATGCTGAATCATATTGGTCATTATTATGGGGTCCTGACAACCGAGGCACTGCTGTCTGACCTTCAAAACAAGGACCCGTCGGCCCATAGGCTGGGTTAGCCAATGTTGTTGCTCCATGTACACCAGGTTCATTATAATGAGATCCTTGAGGGACATTAAATCTGGGTCCAGGCTGTCCATCAAATGCTCTTCCCTGATACTGTGAACTTGGTGGATGACCATTAAACAAGTGACCAGCAACACTGCATCTAGGATCAGGATGCATGGAAGCCCCTTCAAACTGTTGCCCACGAGAATTATCAAAGTATGTCCCAGGTTGTGTAGAATTCATGTCATAACGAGTTCCAGCAGGGCCATCAAAACGAATGGCAGGTTGCCCTGGGTGACTACCCGAACTGTCATAATGTGTGCCAGCCTGGCCCATCTGTGGGCCATCAAATCGCACTGCACATTGTGTTGGACGACCAAGACCATCAAAGGGTGTATTGGGCTGGCCAGGATGTGGACCATCAAAACATGTGACTGGCTGCCTCAGACGAGAACCTGGGCCATCAAAGCGCATACTGGGATGTCCGGGTTGGGGACCATCAAATCTCATACAGGGCTGACCTAAACCGTCTGGACTATCAAAGCGTGTACCAGGCTGTCGAGGATGTGGGCCATCAAAGTGCATACCAGGTTGCCCAGGGTGTGTATCAAAGCGAGCATGCCCTCGATTTCCAGGATTATCTAATTGTGCGCCTGGCTGACCTGTGTGTGGGCCAAAGCGTGTGCCAGTTTGACCTGGGTGGCCACCTGGACTGTCATAGTGACCACACGGTTGCCCAGGGTGTGAACCATCAAAGTGTATCCCAGGCTGTCCAGGGTGACCACCTGGACTCTCAAAACACGTACCAGGCTGTCCTGGGTGTGGACCATTAAAGCGTGTCCCAGGTTGTCCTGGGTGTGGGCCATCAAAGCGCAGTCCAGGCTGTCCTGGGCGAGGACCATCAAAACGTGGCCCAGGCTGCCCCATACGAGGACTATCAAAACGTGGCCCGGGCTGTCTAGGGCGAGAACTGTCAAAGCGCAACACAGAACGAGGGCCACCTGGACCATCAAACCGTACACCAGGCTGTCCTAAATGTAAACTGCCTGGGCAATCAAAGCATGCACCAGGCTGTCCTCTGTGTGGACCATCAAAGCATGTACCAGGCTGTCCAACACGGGAACCACCTGGACCATCGAAGTGTGCATTGGGTTGTCTAGGAATACCTTCAATCCAATGACATGGTTGTTCAGGGGCATTATCAATTGGTTGTATAACCTGTTCAGGGGGTTCCTGCAACCTTATTCTAGATCCAGCAATGCAACCATCACAACTTGGAGATCCATTTCTACTACGGAGCCATGTCCTATCCGATTCAATTGATTCGTCAGTTCTCAATTTTTCTAGGTTTCTTCCAGAACCAGATTTTCCTTGTCCCGGTCTATCGGCAACTTCTCTAAATCTTGGAGGCATTTCAAGTGCCCCAGATCTTAACCTTGTGCTTTCAACTAGTCCACTGTTTCTCTGGGTTGCATCATAAGAAGGCCTTTCCTCTGAATGACGGTCACAAATAGATCTTGGTTCTTCTCTTTTTATATCTGCTAAAAGAGAAATTACATTGTATCATTTCTTTCTCGAGAAACACTCTCAGGCTAGGTAGGATTTAGAGACTCAAGGTAAAATATTCAAACACTTTTTGCTACTTTAATAGTCAATTTTATTGAAACTGTAAAACAATTCTACGCGTTAACCTGATGGGCTTAATTTTAGTTATCTAGCTGTATCCGATCTTAGTCTCTGCAGCACTAAAATTTAATGAACTCATGAGCTTTAAAGGTTACGAGCAAATAAGAAAATTCATAAACTCATTTGTACAGTAGAATTCTGAACCCATTCTAGAAAAACGTCTCCATGGGACTGCACATTAACTATCTCAGTCCAACTAGTGGATCGACTGCTACACAAATTCCATTTAGAACAGACCAATGAGCACAAGTGTGATTCTGGCAATAATTATCCAAAAATTACATCTTTACGCGATATGATATCCAATTAAACTTCCTTAAGTAGTTTCATGACTTCTTGCAGACAAGGACAGCTGAGCACTGGTGACATAATAGTTGGCTTCAATGTCCATTTGCTACAAAATGGACAGGGGGAAATGTGAGAAAGGTGGCAAAAACTAAGATGCCACATTTGATTCCCATCCAGTAAACTATATTGAAAAATGCCTATGCAGGCATTAATGAAACTCATCTGTGATGCTTGAGATGGACCAGACTGCAAATATTCACTCTAGTCTGATGGATGGCTCAGCAGGTGGTACTCGTAGGGAAAGTATCAGCACAAGCAAAGAATAAAGTGCTGTGATGTCCTGCCCAGAAACTCCAATGCAAATGGTAAACCACAAATCCTGAACGTAGCAAAAAGTGGTTGCTATATGGATAAGTATGAAAAATTACTGTGGCCAGGTTTAGTTTGCTGTTGAAGTGGAGAAGAATTCCCATGGTTCAGTGGGGGAAATTGACAATTACTTTAATATTGAAATACTTTACAAGGCCCTTTTCGGCAATCAATTTTGTGGTTAGCTGATCCTAGCTGGAGTTCCAGCAGTACTTTGACAATTTGGATTATGTGGAGTAAATCAAGAAAAGTATTTTCAGTCAGATTCTCACTCCTGATCACTAATTAGACAACACAGAAGCGGAGAAATGACTTTGGCAGCATTGTCTCTGGGTCAACTCCTGCCAATTGGATGAACAGCAGCTACAACTGGAGCTACTGCTTCATTACATGTTAAAAATTGCAAAAAGTGTGTTAAACTTGTTGACAACAACCTTAAATACCAAAGGGAAAGATACTGAGCACGCACACTTCAGTTTGAACACAGCATACATTTTATTCTCGTTCATGAATAATAGAGGCATTCACAAACCTCTAGGGAGATACTGGTTTGCTAGTGACTAGTAATTGTGTATTGTGACCCAGGAAAGAATAATTTTAACAGTGCATTGAGAAAACTATCAATTATTTTTCTAACTTTACCTTGGCCATCTCTTGGACCAAACTCCTGAAGGTCTCTTTCAACCACAGGCTGATGTTTCGAGCCCTGCCGCTGATCTTTATGGTGTTCATTCCTGGGTTCTATCCAGTTGTTACATAACTTGCCATGATTAGAATCTATTTTGTATCTTTCTTCAGGAATTGGAGAACTTTTCATTTGTTTAATTGGCAGCTTCTCATCTACATGCTTTTTGCTATCCCGTACGTTACTTTGGTTTCTCTCCTCATCTACTACAGGAGTCGTATGTTGACGAAGTGGTGATACATGATCACAATGTTTCTCATGCAACTGTCTATTATCACCAGCAGGAGATCGTCTTGCAGGCTTGACATCACACAATTTTCTTCTTTCCGAATGCCTTCCTTCACTGTAATGTCCACGTCCACACTCACTTGCGTCTCTTTTCTCTCCAAGTTTCCTTTCCTGACAAGTACCTCTTGTATCATGCCTTTCAATTAATGAATATGAAGTGCTGGTCATATTGGGAGACTTACTGCCCTGGTCACCATCTTCTCTTATACTAAGCGAGAGATCACCTGATATATCTTTATTATGAGCCTCTCTTGTTTTCCAACGAGGTTCTATTTCATGTGATTGTTCTAACTGAACTCTGGTTCTTTTTAATTTAGACATGTGTTCAAGATAGCTCATTTCTGCTTCAGATAATGGTGTACCTTTACCTTGGGTTCTAGCTAATGGAGATTCTCCCTTCAGTTCAGTTTTAAAACCCCTGGGGGTAACATGAGATCCTTGCCAGTCACTAGATCTACTCTTTTCTTCTTGATACTGGAACAGCTGATTGATTTGATGAGCAACAACAAGAAATTCATCATAACTTATTTCTCCAGCTGCCAGTCGTTGATTTGCCTACAAAAACACAATATAATAAAATTGAGTAAATGAAAAGCCAAGCACAAATCAAAACTATCTTTTAACATACTTAACTATAGTTTCAAAATGGAACTTGAAAGAAAACAGCACGTGAAACTGAACTTTGCATCCTCAGGCATGGAAAAAGAAAATGGGTTAGCTCGCTTAATTCGTAGATACATAGATAACAATTATAAAATTACACCATGATGTCTCCACGCTGATTGCTCAAAAAGCCTATACTTATTAAAGATGCGGTGTTATCACTGCCCATTACGGCAATGAAACAGGAGTCATTACTGTAAGGGAGACGAGAGAAAGGGAAAATGGTTCTGAGCATCAACAGCATACCAGCAAGGTATGAATACAAATACGGAATATTCTTTGCCAAACAGATAACCAACTGCAAAAATCTTAAACATGAAGCCAATCAATGATTTGTCAAGTTTTCAGCAAAAATATTTTCTGAAAATGTCAACCGACTTAATTATGATGCGCTACATATTATTACTACATTTCCTAACAAAAAATAGCTTTCCTCATTCTATTGAGGCCCATCTTTCATGCACAAGCACGTTAAAAACACAATGAATATTTTTAAGGCTCATCAACCACTCTTCCCATAAAAAAAAACAATGTTCATTTCTGAGTGAGACTTCTTCCCAAATCAAAAGCAAAAATGCTTCCTGACTGTCTGAACTTACACCAAACACCCAGTTCCTCTTATAAAAGGTGTAGCTTAGATACATTTATCACATTCTTGCTCAAGTGATAGTAACTAGTGTAGCTTTCAAGTAATATTTCTCAGCTTTGTCATAATGTAAAACACCCAGTGTCTTCTTTATCTAGAGCTTCAGTTCTTACACACAAGATTGCTGGTTTTCCTCATCCCAACACGTTAGATGGGTTTGCCTAGAATATATTAATTTATTTCATGCTCTGAATAGACCACCAAATTTGGTAGTTTGATACTGCAATGTAAACGTACCACTGACTAGGTTCCCTAACTTTTATTGCCCTTGCCGAATTAAGGTCCATCAATCTGTTGAAATTTTCAACAGACCTAGTTACAACAGATTTTTAGGATGGGTTCCAAATTTCTACTCTCCTTTTATATGAAGTGCTTTTTTCACACTACCTGAACAGTCCATCTCTCATTTTAAGATAATGCCCATTGTTCTAGACTGTCCCACTGATCTTGTTTAATTTAATCGTTACTACCTTATCAGTTACAAAATACTTTCATCTATCTTCTTTTGGCTTACTTCACACCACCTCAGTCAACTCCAACTGCTAACATTGTCACTTTGTTAATCTGCTCCGATTTACCACACTATGCTAAAGGTGTCAACAAGTAAGTCGGACACACAAAGTTGTATATTGAAAGTCTGTTAAATATGATCCTATAAAATTCTGGATAAACTGATAAAAGCAAATCTTGCCAAAGATGGTTGATCACAGAACCAAGTGATTGCACCAGGCAGGACCTGCTGTACAGCATTCAAGGGTCACACTACAAATTGCTGTACAAGCTTTCCTGATATTCATTTGACATCCATTAAATAAGCCATTTACTTTGTGTTCTTTTTTGATAAGGTTTATCAAGAAACAGTGGATGTGGCACAGAAATTCTCCACCTCTTTTCAACTGTTCTCACACCCCTTTTGGAACTCATGAACAATGCAACAGAGAACAAGGGAGATTTTTTTTAAACGAACTGGCTAACTTTATTTTTTTTTAAAAAGGTTCAACACATACCAACTTAACATGTGACCAAGACAAAGTTAATACATTTGACTTACTTTTTTCAATAAATCTCTCTTGTTAGCAGATGTCAATTCTTTGGGGATTTGTAAATTTGCATCAACACTCATCCTTTGCTGTCTAGGTGTTCGAGGTGACAGAATACCTTTACTCCCAGAATATACATCCTTCTGTTGATGAGGAAACTTTCCATGTGAAGGGGTTTCTTGTTTCTGTTTCAAGCTATAAAATAAATATTTACATATTTGTTTAATTTTACAACCTGTAACGTTTTGGTTGTAGTGATTCCTTTACGGTACTAGAGATAGAATAACATCTAAGTTTATTGCCTTAAGCATATTCGATTGAAAAAATTTGTAACAATCTTTTTTTCAAGCTTTCAACTTTGTATTTACAGGCTTCTTTGAAACTAACTGAAGTGGCTTGTTGGCAACCATTAGTACTATTATTTCACAATGTGGCAGTAGCCATTATCAGAAGCCCCAATTCCTGAAGGTAATTCACAAATGTACACAACACACATCAGAAAAGTTGCATTATGTACTTATAAAGGAGGAAGGTGAAGGCTGCCTCAAGAGTCACTGTTAGAATAATTATAATTTCAAATCTAGATAGATAATGCTGGTAGAGACAGCAACTAAATTAAAGGAAAATGATGCACTTGCAGGAAATCAAATAAAAACAAAGAGCTAGAATTACTCAGCAGGTGTAGCAATATCTACGAAGTGAGTTAACATTGAGTTGAATGCAACTTTCTCTTTAGATGTGAATATCTAGCATTTTGTTTACACTATATCTATACAGCAAACTTTGTCTTAACCGGGTCTTTATGAACCGCCTCTCAATAAAGCGGGAAAACTTACGTAACTCGAATACTGGAAGTCAACTGCATTACTGCATTGTCCGAGCAGTTAGTCGAGGGTGAGAAGGCTCTCTGCCAGTAAGTTTTATTTAGGTAAAGTTGCATTAAGTGATTTATGCTGTAAATAATGTATAACAGTAATGTGTATACACCATGCATCATGCTTCTCTTACTTAATGTGTTTTTACACTGATTGTGGACCTCTTGTTCAACTGGAATATTTCATCGACCGGTACACTCCTGGTCCCATAGATGCCAGTTAATAAAATGTTTGCTGCATATTCTGATAAACCAAAATGCAAGTCTGGGTGATGGAGATTTAGGAAACAAACTGGGAAGAACTGCAGACCAATTACGTGGGATTGGGCTGAACTGACAGAGAAGTGGCAGATGCAATGAAATATGAACAAACATGCAGTAACGAAACCTAATAACCTACGTCTATATTCCACACACAAGGTAACACAAATCTACATCACAGCATACAGGAAGATCCCAGGGCTGACATGTTTGTCACTATAAAACAAATCAACTTTTTGGGTGTAAAGATGGAATAAAACAAACTTCAGAAGCCAATTCTGTGCACACAGCACATGTGGCTTTGAAGTATAAAGAGTGGTACATAGAGCTAGAAGCTATGCTGAGTTATCAAGAAAAAGCAGAGTTGAAACAGCTCAATAAGAGAGATAACCTCATTCTGCACAAACTGTTAACCCATGAACTGCAGTGTGACGAGGGAGATAACAAATGTCAAGATTATGAAGGGTTCCCAGGGTTTTCCTGTGAGGTGCAAGACAGTCTGAGATTTCGTTCTCAGCCAAGGCGAAGTAAGCAAGAATCTGCATTTATATGGTGCCTTACATGGCCCGAGGCAATGAGAGGTATAGACAGAGTTAATAGTAGTTGTCTTTTCCCTAGGATGGGGGCACATTTTTAAGGAGAGAGAGATTTAAAAGAAAGACATGAGAATTTTTTTTTTTAAAAACAGAGTTGAATGAACTTCCACAGGAAGTGGCGGATGTGGGTACAATTACAATATTTAAAAGACATTTGAACAGAGACATGAACAAGTTTGGGATTATGTTTGGCATGGACTGGTTGGACCGAAGAGTCTGTTTCTCTGCTGCATGACTATGTCTCTTTAAGAGGTGACATAATTAAAGAGCGAGTGAGTGGGATAACTAGACAGTTTATTAGAAAGGCAGCACATAGGCAGCCAAATGTTATGTGCATTCTTCTGTAAGATTCTACGACCTAGCTACCAAGAGAGAATAAAGTAGAAACTGTGACTCAGTGACGGTCCCATTAAGGCATATTGATATAGTAAACTGCCTCAATTAACTATCCTACCAAAGAAAACTGACTCTTGCATGAACAGCAGTGAACAAATTAAGTGTGAAGAAATGAACAACTTTAGACTTCATGACCAATGACACCCAGTGCAGAACCATGTGGAGGACAATACTTTGAACAAGTACAAGGGGAAATTGGCTATCTTCTGGTTAAATATATGACCAATGGATATCAAGAAAATAGTAACACAGCCACCTGTACCAGAAACCTTTGTTCTGGTCCTGCACATTCATAACTTACCTTTTAGCTTCCTCCCACCCAGACTTCCACCTTTTTGCAGATGGCTGGTCATGCCAATTTTCTACATTTTCCTTTGGCTCAGGGGAGTGTCTTGGAGAATTTCGGTTTTCAGGTCTTGCAACCTGTGGCTCTTGACATCTATCCTCCCGTGTTCTCTTCAGTTTCCTTGGGTCTCTTACTTCTGGTTTGGTATTGCCTTTCTTTCTAACATCTCGACGTTCCCAGTTATTGGCATTCTGTTTATACTCATCAGAAAGGGGTCTCTTTACAGACTTTTCTTTGTCCTGCGTTTTAGAAAGTGGTGAAACACTTGTACGCCGCCTCTTTGGTGACAATCGCCCTCTTTGTCTGGCAGAACGTGACACAGGTGATCGCGATATTGGTGAGCGAGATCGTGGGGAGCGAGATCGTGGGGAGCGAGATCGTGAAGATCTAGAATGTGATCTAAAATTGAACCCTCCAGATTTAGAAACATCCTTTCCAATTTCTTTTCCATCCTTTTCATTTTTCAACAGAATCCCATTAATTGTTTTATTTCTTATGGCTGAAGGCTTACGTTCAGCTCCTTTGCTTTGATCGTCCTCTTTTTTTTCAACATTTGTCCTCTTCTCTTTTGTTTCTACTTTATCAGTCTTGTCTTGAGAAGACTTGCGCAATCTTGGATCTCTTTTACTGACTTCCACTTTTACCTTCTCAGTATCTGTTTTTTTGGTATTTTTAACAGGCAACTTATTTTTCACTGGCGATACCAATTTAGATTTTCCTTCCGAACTTTTGGATTCCTTTCTTACTAACTTCTCACAGATTTTATCTTTTTCTTGTTTTGATGTACTAATTTGACTTTCTGTCCTTTCAGAAGATCCCCCAGCTGGGCTATTTTTTTTGCTTCCTGCTTTCTCTAATTTCTCAGTTTGCAGTTGGCTTTCTTTTTTAAGAGGATCTTTTGAATGAGTTGACTGTTGACTTAGCCTATTTATCCGAGGGTCTCTGTTTGATACTTTGGCATCACTGACATTTGGTGCCTGAAGTTTTTCTAACTCAGTTGATTCCTGCTGCAAGGGTCTAACTGTAGCTGGAGTCGGCTTTCCTGTTCCCATTGAAAGCATAGGAGAAACCTTTGTGATTGGCACGTGTAATTTGGAATGTCCAAGGTTCACTGATGAATCAGGAATAGTATGTTGTGAAGCAAGTGAGGCCATCTAAAAGTAAAAGAGTACAAAATTCAGAGAAAATAAAATACTTCCAACCACTCAGACACTTCCAAATAAAGTGATTTAACATTCAAATTTAGCATGAGAAGTGTGCATTAAACGTTTGTGAAAATATATTTTCTCTCGATTGCTTTTTGTGCTCGTTAAGTAAACCGTTAGCAATCAGACAAAATGTTTTTACCACGTATCAGAAGCTGACACTAAGAAAATGAATATGCTGAAAGAACTATATAGATCACTTTGAATGTAAACTTACGTTAATCTGTTTTCTAACGATGCTGACAGACCTGTATATTTTAGGAAGTCTAAAACGTTTACTTCTAATATTTTCAATTTCCCTCATGGAGTTTTTGAATGATGATTACTTTCTATAATTCATTTTAAACCATTGTCAACAAGAATTTACAGCATCTAGGATAACAAGGTGTAGAGCTGGATGAACACAGCAGGCCAAGCAGCATCAGAGGAGCAGGAAAGCTGACTTTTCGGTTCATCCAGCTCTACACCTTGTTATCTCAGATTCTCCAGCATCTGCAGTTCCTACTATCTCTGAAACAATTTTAACCCCACTCCAAAGCCAACCTCTGATGCTGCTTGGCCTGTGTTCATCCAGCTCTACACCTTGTTATCTCAGATCCTCCAGCATCTGCAGTTTCTACTATCTCTTTACAGCATCTGGGAGTGGGCAAGAGGAGAACGCTGCAACAGGCAATAGCTGGCAGAAGGACAATAGAATCTGCTTGCTTCAAATTGTTATTCCTTTCGGTGCGAAACAGTGACTTCATGCGGAAGGTGGTGAATGCCTGCCAGTTGCGTAACAGCTATTAACGGATGTGTATAAATAGCTGGAAATTAGAAAAAAAAAAGTTCTGAATTGCTTTTTAAATGGTAAAGGTCTATTCTGTTATTAAGTTGTATTGGCAGTTAGTGGTAATAAAGAGAGGCACCACCAACATTAAATTTATAAAAAGGAGAATAACTATAATGACAGCATTTCTGGTTGCCAGTGTGATCCAGAACAGACATGTTTGTATTAACTGATTGTAGCTCAGTAATTTAGCTGGAGGCTGAGCTTCAAACAGTGACACATTAGAGAGATGGAAAGTTAGTGGAATACTTTGCTTCAGGAGGCAATCATATTTCTTAGTATAATGTTTTCTATAATGTCTTGGTCAGCAGGCAGGAATGGGAAATGGGACTGAAGTGAAGCAAGTAAAGGAACAGAAGGCAGAAGTGTAGGAACCTCAGAGCTCAATGGTCCAACAGGATTTTGTGTTTACACAATCTTGTTCATATGAGGACAGAAGTAAAAAGGTGCATGAGCTAAATGATCAGGATAGCATGGTATAGATAGCCACCCGAGTAGGGAGAAAGAATAGTGGTGTGGTGGTAGGATCTTATGTGTGTGTAAGGAAAGAGTCCAGATGAGTGTGCATAGCTATAAGACTGGCGTGGGAGAAATCAGTTTTGATTCACAGGGCACAGACTCCAGTACTGGTTAAAGAGGGAGCTGCACTGATAGTGTCATAGAGATATACAGCAGGGAAACAGACCTTTTGATCCAACTCGTCCATGCCACCAAATTATCCTAGAAAATCAAGTCCCTTTGCCAGCGTTTGGCCAATATCCCTCTAAACCCTTCCTATTCCTTTACCCATTTTACATGTCGTAATCATCCCAGCCTCCACCACTTCTTCTGGCAGCTCATTCTATACACGCACCATCCTCTGCGTGAAAAAGTTGCCCTTTAGCTCCCTTTTATATCTTTCCCCTCTTACCTTGAACCTATATTCTCTAGTTTTGGACTCCTCCACTCGGGGAAGAGACCTTGGCTATTTACCGTATCCAGGCCCTTCATGATTTTATAAACCTCTATAAGGTTCCCCCTTAGCCTATGACCTCCAGAGAAAATAGCCCCAGCCTATTCAGCCTCTCCCTATAGCTCAAACCCTCCAACCCTGACAACATCCTTGTTAATCTTTTCTGAACTCTTTCTAGTTTCACAACATCCTTCCTTTGGGGAGAGAGACTAGAATTGCATGCAATACTCCAAAAGTGGCTGAACCAACGTCCTGTATAGCCACAATACGACCTCCTAACTCTTATACTCATGCTTAAGGGTATTTGATATAGCAGAATGACAGGAAGCTATTAAAAGATGGCAGGGTGACTCTGTTAATCAACTATGCCTTGAATCCAATACTGAGAAATGGCATGAATCCAATACTGAGAAATGACCTTAAATTGAAATATGTCTACCAGTGCAGATATGTTGGGGCCAATGCATTTTGTTGCACCAAAATTCAGATTCTAAGATGCACTACCAATTTGTACAGAGAAAAAACTAAAGGCAAGAGGTCACTTGTTGCACTAGTTTATAGGGATGCCCCCATTCCAATCACCCCGAACAGTAATTACATTGAAGAACAGAGCACATAAGATTAATAGGATATGTTAAGAAATGTACAGCAGTAAATATGCATTACTTAGATCTACACGTAGTTTAGGAGAATCAAACTGGGAAAGATAATGAGTTGGTAAAAGATCTTCGGTACAATCTAGAGCCAACCAGGAACAGACTCTCCTAGACCTGGTAATATGCAATGAGACAAGATTTATCAATAGCCTCACAGTAAAGGACATTCTAGGTAGACCATAATCATTTCATTAGGGATTTTATGTTAAGTTTGCAAGGGAGGACTGTGGATCCATGACTTGTGTTTTCAAACCTAAATAAAAGGTGACTATGAGAGTATGAAGGCAGAGCTAGCTACGGTAGACTAAAAAATTATGTTGGAAGTTATGACAATTAGAGGCGGACTTTTGGGGAGATATTTAATAACTTTCGGCAAAGATACAGTCTATTGAGGAGGACAAACTATATCCATGGTTAAATATAGCAGTTAAGGATAGCATTAAACTATGAATCTAAGGTTAGTAAGAAGTCAGAGGTCTGGACATAGACAGACTAAAACCAAAGAATGGCTAAAATGCTAAGGAGGTACAAAGCAGAGCAAACAAAAAGATGAGAAGAATTTCTACAAGCTATTGAATAGAAGAGCAACCAAAGCCAATATTGGTCCTCTGATGATAGAGCACGAATGTGGGGAATTGAAATTTCAGGATGTGAAGATGCATTTTGGGAGGACCTTAGAAGCAGCTTAAAAGGAAGTGGCAGAAATGATAGATAGACGGATTATAAACTTCTAAAATCCTTCATCTTCTGGAAAGGTCCCAATGGGTTGGGAAAACAGCAAATGCAACACCTTTACTCAAAAAAAAAAGGTAAAAACAGGAAACCACAGTTCAAATAGCCTAACATCTCTCATATGGAATCTATTATGATGGTGGTTATAGCAAGATAAAAAACAGAAATGATCAGGCAGAGCCTGGCTTTAACAAGGGGAAATAAGTGTTTACTATTTGAAGTAGCATCCACAACGGGTTGAGGTGAACCACAAGATATGGTGCACTTAGATTGTCAAATAGAATTTTTTTTTTCTGATTTTATTCATTTCTGACATTTCGGCATTGCTGGCTGGGTCAGTATTTATTGCCCATCCCTAGTTGCTCCTTGATCTGGTGGCTGAGGTCATTTCATAGGTACAGTTAAGAATCAATCACCTTGCTGAGGGTGGAGTTCACATGTAGCTAAGGACAACGGATCTTCTTCCCTAATGGACGTGCATTATATAATCAACATTAGACTAGCTTTTAAAAGAAGTTCATTTGTCAAATTCAAACATCATCTGCTATAGATTCAAGCTATGCCCTTCGAACGTCTTGGTTCTTTAGTTCACTAGACCAGTGATATTACCAATTCTCCCTGCTTGCAGTCATACCCATCACACATGATTGCGGTTGCTGGAGGCAATCATCTCAGTTTAGGACATCAATGGCAGGAGTTCAGCCAGCTTCAACGGTTTCATTGGCCTTCAATATCATTGTCCACAGTAGGGATGCTCATTATGATCACCATATTCAGTATAATTTGCAAATTGATCAGGTGCCAAATCAGTCTGTAGTCACATTTGCAATTCCTTAATATCAAAGCGCAAGTAATGTGTGAAAGATCATGACCACCCACAATATAGAAATTAAGTATCTCTGCCATCCTTGGTGTTACTGTCAACAAGCAGCTTAACTGGACTATCCACTGATACAGCAGTGCTTAGTCACCTCTTGACTCCCAAAACCCACCCACCACCTATATAATAAAAAGAAGTTTGACGGACTGCTCTATTTGCCTAATTGAGTTTAATATCCAATAACACTCAAGATTAATGAAATTCAAGACAAAGCAACCTACCCCACATTGGCAACTTTAAATGTTGAATTCTCAAGCTCTGATAGTGGCAGCATGTACCATGCAGGATTAATGATAGAAACTTTTAAGAATACTTCAGTACACCTTACAAACTCAAGGACAAAGACTGCATATGCACAGGAACTCAACAACTGCAACTCTCCAAGTCACACATCACCTCGACTCAAAATTATACTGCCATTCCTAGTTAAGAGGGCAAAATCTGGAAAAAACATTCCAAACAGCACTGACCACACATCTACAGCAGCAGACTGCACAGCTTTAAGAAAGTGGCTTAATACCACCTTGACAGCAATCAAGGGTGACAAGTAATGCTGATCTTGCAAGCAATACTCATCCCAAAAATAAACTAAAAGTGATCTGTAACAGTTACTTTGCCTTCATCACTAAAGTCATTCCAAAAATAGCCAATGCTCAAACTGCGATATCACATTTCCAACATCAAGAACAGCAGCTACTTGGACTGGCAGGGGACAAGAAGGCAACAATCACTGATATGCAGCCTAGCCTGATAGGTTTCAGCAATCTTCAGAGTTTTAAAGAGGCTAGATAGGATGGAACGTTTTCCCACTGGAGCGTAGGAGATTAATGGGTGACCTTAGAGGTTTACAAAATCATGACAGGTATAGAGATAAGGTGAATGGCAAGTGGATATTTTCTCCCCCCTAAGGTGGGGGATTCAAGATTAGGGGGCACATATCAAGGTGAGAGGAGAAAGATTTTAAAAGACATGGAGGGCAACTTTTATTTTTAAAACAGTAGTTTGTGTATGGAATGCACTTGCAGAGGAAGTGGTGGATGGGGTATAGTCATATTTAAATGACATTTGGGCAAGCACATAAATAGGAAATGTTTGGAAAGATTTGGGCCAAGCGCAGACAGGCGGGACTAGTTTCATTTGGGATTAGGGTTAGCACAGACTCTGAAGAGCCTGTTTCCATGCTATATGACTAAAAATGGAGGAAAATTAAAAACCAACCCAAACCTTGGAAGAAGTTAAAGCACTATTACGTATAATCAATTGTTAGGGTTTTCCTTGCTTTGAAAAAGCTTTGTATGAGTCATGACAACGCATTTTGATTCTACAAGAATATCAGTCATAGCAAAAAGTCTCCTGACACCTGGAGCATCCAATAAACCCTATATGAAATAAAGTTTTAGAAGTACTCAACAGATCTGACACAATCTGTGGAGAGATATTGTTAAGGTTGAGTTGAATGTGACTCTTCTTCAGAATGTAAAGGAGTCAGAAATATGTCTTTCAATAATTCCAATACGTTTCTACATCCACGGAGTCCCAAAGTATCATATCGAATTCTAAACGTTAACTTTGTCCCTCTCAACACAGATGCTAGCCAGTAAACTTTTCCAACACTTGGTTGTGTCGGCTATAATCAGTTCAGGCTGAAAATACAAGCAAAATATTGTGTATGCTGGAAAAACAAGACACCTCTGCTAGTAACCATTTATCTTTCACAGATGCTTACAGTTGAAGACTCTTTAGAACTAAAGGGAGGCAGAATGTCAGGTTATAACAAAACTCAAGTATCTCTAATATTAACAAGTGAAGAACTGAGGGTGCTGGAAATCTGAAACAAAGAAAAAGAGTTAATGTTGAGTACATGATCCTTCACCAGGATTTTCTAACAAAAGTTCACTTGACTCATTACATGAACTCTTTTTGTCTCCTCTGATGCTGCCAAACCTGGTACATTTCCCCAACCTCTCTTCAGGTCAGAGGTGTATTTAACTATGTTTACTTTGTGAAAGTACTACTTTATTTTAAACTTCACCTGAGCACAGCCAACAAAATCAATCTTCCAAAATGTTTCAGGGATTGCAGTAAAATCTTAAATGTAACTGAAATCTGATGAATTCATCATCTTGCTTGTCAATAAGCATTTATTTTGGTGTACAAGTGCAAGGCATTTAAATAACTGGTATTAATTACAACCATAATGAAGGTTCATAGATGTGAACGGTGCACAGCAATATACTTCACATATTGGTAAGATTTCTTCTGTGATTGCTTCAAATTACTGAACTTATCCCCAAATATGGAAGCAGAACAGAGTGAAAAATTTCCCAACAAGGGCTCAACACCAATCCATTCTCACAAATTCAAGTTTGGATGTGCAATACTATTTAGATTTGCCTGCTTTACAAATCAATCCCCTCTCCTTATCTAAAGGATATTCCGTCTGGAAATGATGATTCATCCACGAGTGAACTTAGAAAGCAGTAGAGGATTGATCATTTATTGATGTGATGCTACAATTATATGCAAATCATACAATCCCCAGTGTGGAAGCAGGTCATTTGGCCCATTGAGTCCACAGTAACCCACTAAACAGCATCCCTCCCAGATCCACCCCATCCCAGTAATGCCATTTTTCCCACAGCTAATCCACCTAATCCCTGCATCCATGAACACTATGGGCAATTTATCATAGCCACTCCACCTAACCTGCACATCTTTGGACTGGGAGGAAACCCGAGCATCCAGGACACGAGGAGAGAATGTACAAGGTCCACACAGTTGCCAGAGGGTGGAACCAAACCCGGTCCCTGGCGCTGTGAGGCACCAGTGCTAACCACTGAGCCACCATGGTGTAATTGCACAGCACAGTCAAATCATAACAGAGCCCTATATTGATATAATTGGGCTATTTTCTCATTATACCCTGCACATTACTTCCTCAAAGCACTCCAATCAACTGGTTAAAAATGATTTCTTCCTCAAAACCACAAGTTCAGAAAATCAAAAACAATGTTGGGCTCTCAGAAAATGGTATTGTATCAATTTTTATTAATACAAATACACATTCTCAAATCCAACGCCCTCATACGGGATTTCAGATTCCATTACCAGTTACCATCATGTACAAATCGATTCCTGGTCTGTTTGAACCACATTCGACTGAGTCGGATTATAATAAGCGGTCCAAGACAGCTGCTGAATGCTAACAATGAATACAAATGGCCATGGCAAGTTAAATAAATGATGCAAGTACTGTGATGGGCCTAAAGAAACATGGGCCTTTTTTGCACAACTGCATTTTCTGGACAAACATGGGGTACTATAGCTTTATCTTTATATCACGATTAAACAGCATAGAAAATAAAACTTACCAAGGAGCACTGTTACCTCAATCCCATTAGACCTCAATCGCTACAGAAATTGCTTCTAATGTAATGACATTTAGTGATCAGGACTTTGAACTTACCAGTTGTGCCTTTGTCTGCTCTAATTCCAGTTCCAACTTCTTCTGTTGCAACTCAAGTAACTGTTTTTGTTTTGCTAACAGCTGTTGTCTTATAAACTGCTCTTGCTCCTGTGTTACGTTTTTCTGTGACTCAGCAATGTTTTGTTTAGCTGAGTTAATAGGAGCAACTGTGGAACTTGAGGTGGTAGGTTCTTCAAGCTACGAGTAATGAGAAAGTGAAGTTATGACCAGGATATTCTACAATTCTCCAAGGATACTGGTACAAGAAATGGCAAATAAAAGAAGGACCACAACATTTTGCAAATTTTCTTTATTTACACTCAAATGTTAGTTCTGCAACCACATTAATTCATCTTGGAAGAGTAATATTTCCCTTATGTTATAGGTGAGAATTCCTGTAATACTTACCGATCGATTTAAAAACTTGGGATTTACATGAATGCTTGAACTATTCACATTTGGTGGCAAAGGCTTAATAGGCCATGCAGGATCTAGCTTGTTGACTTTGACGTCTAAGGCATAAAGTTTCGTCAGTTGAAACATTTCATCCCATGTGGAACGCAACTTAAACAAACTTTTTCTAGTGCTCTCATCCACCTAAGAACAAAACAATTATCCAGCTTTATGCAATGTTAAATGCCTTTTAAATATTCTTACAAGCATTCCTATAATCCAGAAAGAATACATCTATTCATTACTACAAGTAACATAGCTTTAAATTTACTTTGACAACATATTTCAATCAAAGGAGGGGAATTTTTTTCTGATCAGAGCACTTTCAATGACTGGAAGGTTACGCTGTATGGGCACTTTGTACAAATAACAGTCTTCATTTTTGTTTTATCTATTTGTACTTGGATATTAACTGTACTTCAACTTGTATTTCTCCAGACACATTAGATTAACAGAATAAATCTCTGAACCAAGTTCATTGGAATGAGGTTATCCCTCAAAACTGGTCAACAAGTAGTTTCCTCGTGGTAACAGTGAGAGGAATGCTTTGAGTGCTGAACTTGAAATTGTATTCGTAACAAGACTCGGTATGTAAAGCCACGATTACCGTTCAGCATAGTATGACACTGTCACTCACCAGGGCAACTCACTGATGTAGTCGAGCATTTAAAATTTTTTTATTAAAATTCAGCAGGCAAAATAGCTGGCATAGCAACAGGGTAGTGTGCCGAGTTTAGCCCATTTGTTTTTTGCCTCTGGGACCGAAGTTCAAATCCAGTCCCAACTGACTGAAGGCAGAAAAGCTTTGAGTAAAACTTCTAATGAATTAGGGTGATCTCAGTTCTGCAATTCAGAATTACCTCCTAAAGACACCAGAATGGCTGATGAGAGAAAAGAACCATTATATTGCTGGTGCAGATGTATTTTAGAGGCAAAGTATGTTGCTGTGGCAAGACAGGAGTTTGTACATCCTGTTGTGCATTACATACCAACAGTGTGCTGGGTTCTGACAGGAAGTCTCAAACTGGAAATAATTTAATTCCCTAGTTACTTTTTTGTGATGAGCTCAAGAAAAAGAAATCTTCTAAATGGGAAGGAGCACAGTAAGTTGATGAATGAGACAAAAACAATTGATAAAATATGTACAATAATTTGAACTGGAACTGAACACTTTAAACGTTAGCCCATTGCATCCGTGTATAGCTAACATTGTAAATCTGTGACTGTTTGCAATAACGTACTCTTCACTAGAATCACAACTGTTGCCTATGTTCCCGTTCCACTGACATTTTTAAGTGCGGATTATCAACATCGTGATGAATGTATTGATTTTTCATGTTACTCAGTTACAAGAGGATTGCAGTATAGTTCAAAAAGTAATGCATATGGCTTAAGTCTTATTTCCAATTAAAAAGCATAATTAAGAAAAATATAATGAGATTGATTGTATAATTGAAACCATACTTTAAAGATGTAACACTGTGCTTGTTACACTAGCAGAACATCAAAGTTCAGTTTTTATAATGCAAATTTCAACTGTTATATCGGGCACAGCTTGAGATTCAAGTCGGTGTTCAAAATGCTGCATTGTGGAATTGCAGGCGTGCATTAACAACCATTCCACAAGTGCTGACTTTAGCCGTTTGCTATTGCTTGGTCTTATCCAATGGAGCAACTAAACCAAGGCCTATTATGTTCAAAACGCAAATTCTCAGCACACAGAAAAAACATGTAGAACTCAGCATATACACAGGACGTTCCCTCAAGTTAAATTCTGGAAATCTTCCTATTGATCCATGACACATGTGAGGACAAACAATAAGTTTTGAATACTTTCCCATGAGAGGCTTGTCTAAAATTGGTTCCGTACTTAAAAATTCAATCTTGGAGCTTTCTATATAAAGCAATAGGAATGTCTAGACGTATACATTCCATACATGGTCCAGTTAAGAGAGCACTGAATTTTTACTTAATCCAACAATGCACCCTTTCATTTAAGAAAAATCCTGAAATTTACCTAAAAATGTGAAGCATGATCTCAGCCACAGATTAAAGCAAGTCAAATAAATAAAATCAAAAAGGTGCAAAAAAAAGTCACCTGTCAACTATGTGTCAAACCCTTCAAAAAAATAAGTGATTACATTCTTTTATTTATGGGTAAAATGGGAATTGGGAATGCTATTTCAATTCTGTTGAGTGCGTATACATTTACATGGAATACAATTTACACAGGCCGACGTGGGGGTCTGTTTGACAGAATTAATCACCAGTTTAATTGAGTCACAACTTTTCAACTGTCATCAATTAATATGCTGTCAAATGAACTAATTCATTTCAGCCAAGATACTAAACTCCATAACCAATCAACCAATGAAATCGTTAGGAGTCAGTGAAAGCACGGTTCAAAAATTAACTTGATTCTATTCAATATAAAATTCCATTAGAACCACAATTCAAAGTGTTTAATATTTCAAACAAACTACTACAGCACAGAGTAAGTGTTGGATAGGTTGGGAAGGGGCAATAAAATCCAGTCAATCTTTCATTCTTCCAACTTAAATAATCTAAACAAAGAATAGTAAGTAACAACAGTAATGAAGTGAAATGCATTTTCCAATCCATAAGGTACAATGCAAAAGTGACCAAAAAAAAATCAGTTGAATCTCACCTACATCACAAATGAATGCACAAATCTTCCACTAATAGGTTATAATGTTTAGTTGTTAAGCATTCAAATACATGTACAAAAATACATTCACGTTTACTCTAGTGATTAAAGTATAGATACCTTTTCAAAAACACTAGAAAATATAAGACTTAAGTTTTGAGCAAAGAGTGAAATATAGCTTCCTCCAACATTCTTCACAATGGAATCCATGAGGTACATGACTGGAAGCTTCTCTGAAGCTGGGGCCTGCAGCAATAGGAAAACTCAGAACATTAGCAAAGTAGGTAAACAAACAGAACAAAGCAATTCTTGTTAAATCATGATTAATATATTAAACATTTAGAGGAATAGTTTGCCACTAAATTTTCCTTGAATTCTGTAATTCCTTAAATAATAATACACCGATGACTTGAGACTATCAGCGTAAACAACTTCAGATTTAGTCTGAAAAATAAAAGATCTCAAGTGACTGAAAACTATACTGACAGTAAGATGCACAAGCTTAGAATGGTTCACTTCCATGTATAGAACTTCAAAGCAGGTCTTCCATGTTCTCTGATCAATTTGCCAATTATTCTTCATTTGAGTTATAGCAGTAAAGATGCATAATAATTTTTTAATACATTGAACCAAAGACAACTAAAATCTGTTTTAACTTGATGTAATTTGTAAACTGCTCTTTCACACCCAAAGGATTGAATTGATTACAGCCTCCACCCTTCTTTGCAGTGGTGTGCAAAGTGATTTTCTCAACTGATATATTTTGGGGTAAATAACGTAATAGTGACATTACACCCTCATCTCAGTAATTCTATAATTAAGCTTGCTAATGTTGATAACCCCCACAAGACAGTAAACTATATAAATGAAATACTTAAGCTGTAATGGATGTTCACATATACAATTTATACCACATTTAAAATTGGCAATCAAGTAATTGAGTTGCACCAAAAAGGGAAGTATAGTACTTCCTAAATGTTTCTTATCGCTTCACTCAGCTTACAATGAAAAAATTTTAATAGATCCACTACCTCATCACTTAGTGCAAATGTGTGGTTAGTTTTCCTCTAAATTTCTATTTCCAATTGAAGCTAGAATTGTTTGTGTTTGACATCCCTTTGATCTTTCATATTCTCATAAGAAAATTTCAATTCCCCATTTATCCAAATTCTAGCTCATTAACTTTGTGTTGATACATGACCATATAGCATCAATGCCATCACCAATTTTGTTCCCAACAACTCATTTCTTCTCATGTTATGATCTTTTCTTATTTAGAATGAGGAGATCAAATGGAGCACAACTACTCCAGGCTAATATTAATCACAATAAGTCAGAGGGCAAATCTAATTGGTCTTCGCTCCAATCAATTCCTTAAGTTTACTTCAGTATGGAACACTAGTGGATGCTTTCAATTCTCAATGCAGTTATTTCAAAACCAGATTTCCTGCAGATTCTGCACATACAATTCCCTTCCATAAACAAAAAAATGAGGATGTCTGTAACAGTCTTTAATTATTTGCATTCTTAAAAATGTAGCTCTATACTGGAGTGTTTCATTTTGATAAAATACCATCTGCAACAGAGCAGTTTTGACACTGATCCTCAAAGGCGGCTATACACTCCAAGATAACCTTATAACTTCTCTGAACCCCGGAATATTGATTCAAAATTACACAACTTGTGCATGGAATTTCAATTAGTTACAAAAAATTGTAAATAAAAGAGATTCATTCAGTAAAGAAAATGTAGTTATCTAAAATTGCCTTCAGACTTTGATCACAAGGTAAGCTAGATATTAATTATATAACTGCAACAGAACATTGCCAATTGAACTCATTTGGATCTGCAGGAATCAACTGATCGCTTGAATCTACTTCAGTTCTAAAATCACTGTTTCTGGCAAAGAGGGCAACCAATGCACACCAGCCTCCAGATTCACAAAGCCAGGGAACAGTTGTGCAACTGCTTAGTCCAGGTTTCACTTCATGGCTGTCAAGTGAACGTTGGATGTTGACCACCTGATGCTCACCTCAGTCCAAGATAACATTGCATATTTAATACTTGACTTTAGGAAGAGGCTGCAGGATAACAATGTGGGTTAATAGTCCAGAATCAAATCACATCTTTCATTATTCTTCTTGTATTTTTCAGTCTTGTTAACAAATGTTGGCGATCCTCCAGGCTAGCCTATATCCATTCCAACTCAACGATTTAAATTTTCAAATACTCTATTTTATCACCTTCAGCTTAAAACTTCTTACACCAAGATGCATCAAGCCAAAAGGAACATTACCACTCGAGTTGAAATTTCATGTTTATATCTGTTATGTTGAAGTATACTAATTGAGAAAGAACCACAAGATTTATAATGAAGCATCTTCAAAATCTCATTTACAATCTGTTACCATCAAAAGCAAGCAACACTGAGTTAACTTGCTCACTATGAAAAATTCCAATTAATATCTTCTCCAATGCAGTCCATGGCTTTCAAGACAGCATGTAGCATTACATATGTGAAGTGAACAAAAGACATGGCAACAAACCCATTGTTGTAAAGTGTAAATGGCCTTTTTAAAAAAAAAACAAGGCATGCATATGAGCAAGTTCCAAAATACTTGTAATTCCATCCAGCTTTCAGAATTTAAGTATCGGGGTTAGATACTTCCATTGCACATGATTACAAATCATGTTTAATAGTTTTAAGTGGTGCGGTAATAACATGAGAACCACATCCTGGGTCGCAAATATACACCATGCAGTAATAGCTTGGAAACCCATGTAGTATTTGCAAATCATGCTAAAGGCCCCTACCACCAGTTTGTTAGCACTGCTGAAAGTGAGTGTCCAGTTTCTGCTTTGAACAATTATTGTAGAACTTGCACCGATGAGACTATTGTTTCAAAACACCTGTTTAAGTCAGAGTCTGGTTGCAACAGGGTAACCTTGAAAATGACTGAAATTTATAATTTAACAATTTCATGTAGCCAGTCACAACTTTGCCTGAATCAAGTTTACATGGGTATGGTTAAGCATCTAAAGTTAGTAAGCATCTGCCAAATTTCACCAAATTTGCTTATTTAAAATTAGAAACCCTTATAAAACTGAACAATGTGTTCACTCTTCCCCCTTACCCACTGAAACATTATTAAAAATTATCTCCAGAACATCCATGAAGCACATGATTTGGTATTTGCAATTAATGTCCCATTTAATGTGTGAATTTGTGCACCACCATGACCAGATGCCAAGTGAGAACCAGATTTGCGCAGTGAGTGATGTTAAAAATCTTGTATATCCAATAGTAAGCCTTTTATTTTATCCTTTCATGGGATGTGGGCAGCAGTATTTGCCTCTGAAAAGGCTCAGCCACCATCTTAAGTTCTGCAACCCATGCGACGTAGGTACACCCACATTGTTAGAAAGGGAAATATCAATTTCAGCAGCTGTTGTAACAACCTTCCAACTCAGATTGTTGGAACTATAAAACATTCCACCAGTTAAGATATTATTTCCTCAATCGAGCTAAGTGGGACTGCAGGTAATTGTGAAATATCAAAAATATCAGTGCAGAGGGAGATGTACTTCCTGGTCTTAAAAAAATTACCCATTTACTCACAAGGATCTGTCAATACTCTCAAATGAAGGTAGTGGTCACAATAACTTGAGATTTTGAGCGCAAATTCACAAACAGCCTGGGGTTCCAGGATTAGATTATGCTATGCTGTTACCCTTTATTGAATCCAGTTCCCACCGTAACAATCCACACTACCCCAGCAATCTGGAGGAGGATTGGGTGAGCCATACTATTTAGGCTCTTCAGGAAACAGACTTACAGATACTATTTATTTTCTTAGGTTAAGATAATGAACAATGTCACAATTATGACCTTTGTGGGGAAATTAACTGGCACTGAACTTATGGGATCCATCAAATAATTTTAGTGAAATGAATTTATGACTAAGTGGATTCACTTTTAAAACTAAGTCAGGAACAGCAGTTAGGTCATAAGGACAAAACTAAGGTCAATGTTATAAACCATTGTCAGCAAAAATTACCACCGGCTGTGCAATTTAAATCCTAAAGGACCTATGCCCCATATTAGTGAGGCAATATGCAACAGCACCAGTTGCAGTACCCAACTTGATCCAGCACATTGGTTAGAAGTCAAGAACACTTTAAACAGACATCAACAAAACTGAACACAAGTGGATCAGGACGTTCATAGCAAAACGCAACACTGGTTAAAATCAGCAATTGCAGGCATGTGCTTGTGGTTTTCCCCATGTCAAGCACAAGTGCTAGCATGATTTACTGAAAGTAATCCTGCTCAACTACTTGAGGTAAGACAGGTCCCAATGGGGCAACTGTGTTCACAAACATTAGAACCAAACAAGGATGTTTGTTCTCATGAAGTAGTTTCTTCAACTGCAAAATATGGCATTGAAATAAACGTTACAAAAATTTCACCTGATAAAATATAATTGGTTAAAATTATAAAACTTGCCTTGCTTTCATGCTTTGTAGGAAAAGCAACACTTGTGAATTGAAGTAAAAATGGCAGTTAAACCTATTTTGCATTACCCATGAAATAAATTCAAATTTAAGCAGAATAAAGTGAATTTAAAATTCAAAGGAACTGCTTATTGAAATTACACTTCTGTTTTTGGTTCCATGTGTTCTAAGTCAGTTGGAGTAAGGCAATATTAAAAGCTTGATAGTTAACTGTCTGAACCAACAGCACTATGGCTGTGGCCATATTTTATAAACTATGTTGCTGTTAGTTTATAAGATCTATAGAATGAGTTGTTTAGAATCTGCTAGGAACCTGAAGCAAAACCCATGGGCAAATATGGAAAAACATTTGTTGAGTATCTAAAAATTCTAAACTGACATTTGGGTTTATCTTCACCGGTACATTTTAGTATTAATCAAGTTGCAATTTTTCAGATCTAAGAAATGTCAGCCTTCCTTCCTAAAACGCACAAGTTATCTGCCACAAGCATTCAGCTTTATGATGTGCTCTTGAAAGAAAAAAATTAATGAAACACTAATGAAAACCTTGTAAAGTCTGTGAAAGAAATAAGACAAAAGAACGTATTTCATTTTCTTTATTAACATTTTTCAAAGAACCAGTTAAACAAGTTACCATTTAAAACACGTTAAGAATCTAAACGCAATTTAAAAAGGAAACTTAATTCGTTCTAACCCAATTACAAAGTGAAAACCCAACTACACTCTTGTTTATATTCAATTAACGTCAAATTACGTTAGAAAATGTATTCAAACAAAGGCAAACAAGGAAATGGGTGTAACTTAACTAAGAAATAAGAACGAATGGCAAAGCTTCAAAGGGGGAACAATTTGTCTTAGTCTATCCTGGGGAATTCCAAAGTTTAAGCTGTCATTAATAGGTCAACACTAGGCAATACCCGACATGAAACACGCGAAGCTTAACGTGAGGCTTTAGTGAACTACGAAGCAACTCGAACACTCAACATGGCGTCCCTTGCGGTCTGGGTGGGGGCGGCTGTTCTCGCACGAAATGCGAACAAGCCGCTGGCGCCGGAGTGATGAGAAGCAGAATAACTCGGTCCGGAGTTTGGGGTGGGGTGGGGTAGAGAAAGAAAAAAGGAGGGGGGGGGGGGGAGAAAGAAAGAAAGAAAGAAAGAAAGGGATGAGGGCCCCAAAAAGTGAAAACCCGCAAACCTCGCTGGCTGTAAAATCATACAAAAGTGCCCACTCCACACCCAGATCTAAAAACCTCGGCTAAAATCTAACCGTGAGGTTGTTTAAGACAAAAAAGGGATTTTCAAAAATATCTACTATAACAAAGGATGGCGATGCACGATAAGAGGCAGCGCGGCCGTGGAGCCGGTCAAGGCCGGGCAGCCTGATCGTTGGTCGGTCTTTGTGCGCCAGCCTTGGGGCCCCGTCGCCATCTTGATTAACATTACAACACCAACAGCAAGGGTGTGGGACGGCAGAAACACGGCGGATCACTCAGCCGATCGAACAAAGGCCCGACATTCCTCTTTTTTAAAAAAAAATCCGAATGTTCAATTCAAAAAAATTAAAATAAAAACAAAAACTGATTTTAAAAACCTTGGTTATTTGTGCTTCGATTAACTTGACGATTTCCGGCGAGTACTTCAGGTTCTCTTCGGCCAGGATGGTCAGGTTGTTGATGTGGGGTTTGCTGTTGAAAGTCAGGTCTTCGAGCGACGACTGATATTCTTTACAGGCGTCCGCCTTGGCCGTATCTTCCGCCGCCATCGTTGTGTTTTTTTTAAAAAAATTAAATTCGGGATCGCTGTTAGCGTTTAAATAGCAAAAGAATGTTTGCCTTTGTATATAAATAAGTACTTATACTCTAAACGTATACATGATACGGAAGTCCTTTCCCAAAAACAGGGGGGAAAAAAACAACACTAAACTGCCCCGCACAGCTCAGCAATCTGTCCTCCCTCCTCTCCTAAGACAAAATGGCGGCTGCATCAAGATAAACGATTCATGAGCATCACAATGGGGAGTGATCACATCCACAGCTCATTGGCTGGTCATCGTGACGCCCACAATCCGACCGCTTCCCATTTGCGTCTTTGGGCTGCGTTGGTCAAAGCATTGTGACGTTCCATGAAGTACGACAGATGATTGGTGCTTCCTGTTGTAGTTCCCGTCTCACCGTGTTCCTCTGTTGGGAAGGGTGGGTGGTTGGTGTCGTGTGCATACACACAAATTCGTGTGACGTGAGGGCCGGGGAAGTTACGTCATCTGGCCACGTGTAGTCCCAGCTAGGCTGGGAAGTGGACATGTGACCGGCCTAAAGTTGCACACGGTTGTGTTTAGAGGGTTCGTTCTGCAGTATCAGGGAAGACATTTTGTAATCTTCGTTGATATATTTCATCGCTGCTGTCGATTATATTTTATAAACGTAGCCTTTTTTAAAAATACGATCACTCGATATACGACTTGAATTCATTTCTCAATTTTTTCCCATTCCCTGGTTTTCCTGAAAAATATTCTCAAGGGATGTTATTGATGTTACACAGGCATGGTAAAACCAGTGAAGAAATTCCCAAATGACACATTGTGCTTCGGTAGGGAAAGTACAGTCACTAGGGTGAGCTTTTTTTAAATCTACCAGTATTTTCCACGTCTGTTAAACAGTAATTCGCGATGATTTGAGATATTTGTGACTCCGGGGAAAAATCCTAGAAACAGACTTACATTTAAACTTGTATTTAAACAGGGTATTTTTTTTTAAAATGTGTACATACCAATTAGGAGCAGCCGTAGTCCACAGAGTCCCTTGAGCCCGCTCCACCGTTTAATAACCTCATGGCTGATCTGATTACTCATTTTTCTGCTTTCCTCTGATATCCTTTCACTTCCTTGCTTATCCACAATCTATCCATCTCTGTTTTAAAAATATTCAAAGACACTGGTTCCACCTTTTGGGGAAAAGTGTTCCAAAGACTCAACATCCTCCTGAGAAAAACAATTCTCATCACCAAATTAAATAAGTGATCCCTTATTTTAAAACATTGACACCTTGTTCTAGAGAAACATCATTTCTACATCCACCCCATTAAAATACTTTAATGATCTTTTATTTTTCTGTCATGTCTTACCCTTATAAACTTCAGTAGATCCAAGCCTGTTTGTCCAATGTTTCCTGATAGGACAGCCTGCCCATTCAAAGTATTGGCCTCATAAACCTCTGAACTGGTTCCAACACCTTACATCCATGCTTAAATAAGGAGACAAATTTGTGTTGCCCCATTGCCGTAAAACCACGAGTGGTTAAAAGTGCAAACCAAGATGTGTTCTGGAGTACTGTGTCCAGTTCTGATCAACCCATTACAGGAAGGATATTATTGAGCTGGAAAGGGCTCAGAAGAAATTTATGAGGATGTTGCTGGGAATGGAGGGTTATAAGGACAGACTGAATAGGCTGGAATGTTTTTCACTGGGGTGTAAGGTTGCGGGGTCACTTAGTAGAGGTTTATAAAATCATGAGGGGTATTTTCCCTAGGATGGGGATTTCAGTACTAAGGGGCATATTTTTAAGAAAAGAGGAGAAAGATTTAACAAAAACATGAGGAGCAATTTTTTTATACAACAAGTGGTTCATGTGTGGAATGAACCTCCAGACGAAGTGTTTGGATGTGGGTACAACTATAATGTTTAAAAGACATTTAGGTAAGTACATGAATGAGAAATGTTTGGAGGGATATGGGCCAAGTGTCGGCTGGTGGAACTAGTTTAGTTTGGGATTATGGTCAGCATGAACTGGTTGGACTGAAGATTTGTTTCCGTGCTCCATAATTCAATAACATCTCACCAAGTCACTTAAGTTGCTCAAATATTTTTCTTTGGTAGAAATATAAACTGAAATTTGTTCTGTTAAAAGATGCCTAGTCGATTTGGATATGTAATTTTAAGAAATAACAGGAAATAAAGAAGATAACTTGGAGTTAATCAGTAATGCATTAATACTTCTTGAAGTCAGGGCTACAAGCTACAAGCATTCAAGCAAATCTCCAGTAAAATCAAATCCAAAGACTGGCTGTGTTATCTGCAAAGCTGAAAAATATCTGCTTTGCTCTGTCCCGTTCTCTCAACTCTCAAAGGTGAATGATTCAAGGAAAACTGAAGCTGTCCTTGAAATATAGCTATGTTGACATTGTGCTGGGAGGAGCTCCCTGCCAGTCTCTCAGAATGACAATTTGTCCATTAAGCTGTATCATTTATTTGAAACCCATTGCCTTATTGATGAGGTAGACCAATGACAAAGAAAGAGACAAAGCCTGAATTCTGAATCCCACTACTTTGTAGAGTATTTTTCCTGTACATAAAGATAATATCAGCCTATTCAGTCACATGAAGATCCATGGCAGAAACTTACAATCCTGAGCTCATTGGCTCATTCTTAAACCAAGGAGCAGTCAGCAGTTACCAGTAGAAAGATTAAAAATAATAGAATCCAAATAGACTTGATTAAGTTAAGTGAGTCTGATCAAAACTGGTGCTCTGTAGATTCATTTGCTAGAAAAGATAACATAGAAAGCTAATGCATATTGGTCAAATGTTACCAATGTTTTCTTGATCAGAAATGTTTGGTGAGATATATGAAGACACGTGCAAAACACATAAATATCCAGTTCAGAATACATTATTGGTACACTCCTTGGTTATGTAAATGTATAAATATTTACTGGGGAATGTGGGCAAGTACTCCAGCATGTAAAGGTCATAAAAAATATTTAGCAAAGTGACTAATCATAGAAGAAGATAGCACAGGCCATTTAGCACAGCATGTCTGTTAACTATTTCAAAGAGTTATCCAGTTGGTTCCATTTCCATTAAACAAAAAATAATCAAAGAACTGCGGATACTGGAAATCAGAAACAAAAACAGAAATTGCTGGGAAAGCATACAGGTCTGGCAGTATCTGTGGAGAGAAATCAGAGTTAACGTTTGGGTCAGTTCTGAAGAAAGGTCACCGGACCCAAAATGTTACCTCTGTTTTGTCTCCACCAGATGCTGCCAGACCTGCTGTGTTTTTACAGTAATTTCTGTTTTTGAGTCCCATTTCCATGTTCTTTGCATATAGTTTTGCAATTTTTTTCCTTCAAGAATTTTTACAGCTACTTTTAAAGGATACTATTGACTGTGCATCTGTCATTCTACCAGTCATCACAATGTAAATTTACCTGCTCATTGCTTAAACCTTTTTCTTCACATTCCTTCTGCATTGCTTAAACCTTTTTCTTCACATTCCTTCTGATTATTTTGGCAATTACATTAAAGCAGTGTCTTTGGTTTGTGATCTTTCAATAATTTAGAAACAATGTTCCTTTATTTACTCCATCTGAATCCTTAATGATTTAAAATACTTCCATTAAATTGCCTGTTAGACTTTCCTGTTCTAAGGAAAACAACCCTAGCTTCTCCTGATGATCTATGTAACTTAATCCAATTGTCCCTAAAAGTACTCTTGTGACTCTCTTCTATACTCTCTTTATATTTTGAGATTTTAAAGCTTCCCTCCTAAAAGGTAGTTGCCAGAATTGGGCACAATATTTATGAAATAAGAGCAGGATATATTGCCCCTTGATCTTGCTCTGCCATTCATTAAGATCTTGGATGAATTCTTATGTAAACTTCGGTGGTAACTCACCTTCTCAGGGCAACTAGGCACAGGCACTAAACATTGGCCCAACCAGCACCACCTCTGTCCCTCAAATGAATAAAAATGTACTTTCTGTTGTATGTCCTTACTCTTTGCTTTCCTTACTGGCAAAAAATGTATTGATTTCAGTCTTGAATATACTCATTGACAAGGTTGATTGCTCCAAAGGTTAACAATGCTTAGTGAAAATATTTATCATCTCAGTCCTAAATGACCAATGACTTATTCTGGACCTGGATGTCATTATTCTGTACTGTAACACCCTGGCAAAGGATGTGTCCCAAGAATACTTGGTACTGCCTGTACCAATATAAATAAATATGCCAGAAATCTTCAAGTATATAAAATCCACTCACCTCATTTGTTGTTACATTTAGATGGTGCAACATACTAGGACATATTGGCAATGGTGAATGTTTATACTCGCTCCTGTGTCAATCTCAGTTTTGAATGTGTGTTTCCAGTGCTTTTTGGGCAAATGTTGTTGATGTGGCAAAAGGTTCCGGTTACAAGACTTTGCCGACACAATGTATTATATTCACAATGTGAAAAGCCTGAATAGGTTTTCTGGGTGGAATTTGTTTCAATCTGCTTTGTGTCAGTTTTGCTATGAACTTTGCATATCAGCTTATGTTTTGCAGGTCTCGAATACACTCTGTTGCTGTTGTCAGGCTGGTTCACCTGCTTTGAATTTGGTTGTATCCTGTTGCAGTTTCTGACTCTGTCTTTACGGCCAGATTTCTTGCATTGTGTCCTTTAAATTTTTGAATAGCTATCAAATAATATGATTTTGAATTGATTAACTCCCTGTCTGGCTTTTCTCAGCTCAGAGGTACTCACAGTTGGTGAAGAAAGCCTTGTTCCCTACTGTTTTCTGTACTTATTCAGTTCTCTCTTCTCTGGGAACTTCTGTCTTCTGTTGTAACTTGATGACTGCTTCTCCTCTTGGTCCTTAAGCCTGCAATGCTGCATTCTTTGTTCTGCTTTTTAACTTTAAATAGAACAATGGAACTCAATGGTAGCACTACTAAATTAACTGGAAAAAATGGATCACCCATCCTTGTATTGGTGCAATAATGATGCAATGCAACTGTGGCAATCGAGCATGGAAACCAAATATTTAAAAAGATAGTGAAGCAGCGGGGTGATCAACATATCAGATTGTGTCTATTCACAAGATCAAAAATGTATCGATGTTAGCAGAAAGGATCCAGAATATTCACATTGAGTCACTTCAGGACTTGCAACATTTGTATTTGGACAGGCTGAACGTCAAAGAAAGTTTTGAATGTCTTGCTCTATTGTACCCAGAGAAGATGCAATTCCATCAATGTACCCTCCCAGAAAATGCAACTCTCACATGCAAGAGATGCTTAAGCATCCGTTGGATGACGTAAAATGCAGTGACATCATCCAAACTTATGTTATTCATTTATGTACATACTAAAAAAAACTGAGATGGTTAAACCTTTCCCCAAAGAGTTTCCCATAAAGGATTCAATTCCTTCAGTATTGAAATCCAAGTTCATAGGAGTGATATTCTTCTCAAGCTGAATGAGAAGCTTGTTATCAAAAACGGATAATGGTTGGTATACTTAGCTAAGGAATCATAGGAAGCCTGTACCTGAGAGCAACATTTGGAAGTCATTGCTTCCAGAGACTACTTTTTTTAATCAGTCAACATCTGTTCCAGCAGTGCATAGACAGACTTATATAAAATGTATCTAAATATGTATGCATGGCCAATGATATTACGGGAATGGGCAAAGCCAATTAAGAATATGATCAGAACTTTCACTCACCGATGCAAAGGGCTGTATTCAACAGCAAGACGTGCAAGGTGAACATAAGTCAAGACAATTTTTTTGGTTCTATATACTCAAGTTGTGGAATCTGACCCAATCTTGGAAATTTGAAGATGTAAGATAAATGTAAGAGAAGACTAAAAGTACTCACAGGATACCTTGGATTCTTCAACTTCTTGGCACTATACAATTCAAATTATTCAGCAAAGCACCACCATTAAATGAACACTGAAAGAAATACATACCTTATATATGAAAGAAGGACTATTAAGATATATTCGAATCTCTCAAACAAATGTTGTCAGTAGAAAACTGGATGCCACTGTACTGCGACTAAAGGATGAAGACAATCCTGGAAATCGACTGTTTGAAGAAAGGGCTAGGAATGTGCATCACACAATGTGGCCAACCCATTGTGTCAGATCCAAAAGACTATCCAAAACACAATCCAATTAATCCAATGTAGTTTCTGAAATACTTGCTTTTGAATTTTGAAATTGCTGCGCTACCTGTTTGGCAACTAATTGTTCTCTATAGAAACCTATCACAACCCAGTGGAGATGAGATGACATAAACCATTGGCATGTGCACCACCTCAGATGCATCAACTGCCAGTAAAAGTACAGACTTCAATGTCGATTGATAGATTGACTGATCTATTGTCATGTGTACCGAAATACAGTGATATGCTTTGTTTACAAGTGGTACAGGTAGATCACAGCAGACTTAGAGGCATGCAGGTTTCATCGCAGATTACATTATTTGAGGCAAGGGTCCATTCAACAGTCTGATAATGGCTAGAAAGAACCTGCTCATGCATGTGTGCATACTGATAAAGGACTGAGATGATTAAACCTTTCCCCAAAGAGTTTCCCACAAAGGATTCAATTCCTTCAGTATTGGAGTGGATGGAAATTTAGCTTCCGAATTGGCCTGGGCTATGCACACCACCTTCTGTAGTTTCTTATGGTCCTGGGCACAGCAGTTGCCATACTAGGCTGTTATGCACCCAGACAGTATGCTTTCAGTGGTGCATCTGTAGAAGTTGGTGAGGGACCTTATGGACATGCTAAATTTCCTGAGCCTCCTGAGGAAAAAGAGGCGTTGTTGTTCCTTCTTGACTGTTGCATTTACGTGGCAAGTCCAGGACAGGTCATCGGTTATCGTCACTCAAGGAACTTGATGCTCTTCACTCTCTCAACCTCAGTTCCTTTGATGTAGATAGGGGCATGTTCTCCTCCTTTCATTCTGAAGTCGATGATCAGTTCTTTAGTTTTGCTGACATTGAGAGACTGATTGTTTTCATTGCACCACGTCACCAAGCTCTCGATCTCCCTTCCATATTTTAACTCGTCATTGTTAGATATCTGTCCCACTACAGTGGTGTCATCAGCGAACTTGTGGATGGCTTTCATTCAGAATTTGGCAATACAGTCATAGATGTACAGGTTGTACAGTAGGGGGCTGAGGATACATCCTTGGGGGGCTCTAGTGTTGAGTGTTATTGTGGAGGAGGTGCAGTTACCTATCCTCACTGATTGCGGCTATGGGTCAGAGAGCTGAGGATCCAGTTGCAGAGGGTGGAGCCGACACCAAGGTCACGTAGTTTTGATGTCTGCTACAAGTCTGGAACCAAAATGGTTACCTTGGATATGCTGAGCAGGTTCCAAACCTGAGCAAAGATACAAATGTTTCACTTGATCTTGAAGTAGACAGTATAGACATTGAGGTGAAAAGTGTGCTCAACTATTGATCAATTTCATTTTTGCCAGTACAAATGCAACCAACATCACTCAAAAGTGCTAGTGATACACAACTCAAAGCACTCTAGAAAGATATCATTGAAGTGTGGCCTCACCTGATAAAATGTACCAGATGCTTTCACAGGTGAGTTTGGTTTCTCAAGAAGTGTAATTTTCAAAAACAAAGAACAAGTGGTAATGCTTGAAGTTTTCTACAAGTGTACATTGTTAGAACTATACCAAGAGCATATATACCAAGAGAATATGGTCATAAAATAGACAGAACAACTGGCACACAGTATGCGACACACTGAGTGCCATTTTCAGTTTGCTCAGTGCACCTGAAGAAATCCTTAGTGACAATGGGCCACAGTATATGGGAAGAGCTTTCAAGGACATCTGTGTCAAATGGATGACCCATGTGACATCTTGGCAAATGACCCTAGATCAAACAGTCTTGCAGAGTGAATGGCTCACACTGTTAACTCACTCATCCTGAAGCATAGGACAACAAAATGATACTTTTGTATTTCTATTTTACACTTCAGCATGACATGTCTGGATATGGGGTTATCGCAACCAGCAGCGAGCATGTTTGGAAACAACTGAGAATGATCTCGCCAAGTCATGACTTATCTTTATCACTGACAAGGGAAGTCAGGGACAGCATAAAAGCAAAACAGAAAGCATATCATGTGACGAAGAGTAGTGGGAAGCCTACAAAGACCAATAGAGGACAACAAAGAAAGAAATAAGGAGGGAGAAGATTAAATGTAACAGTAAGCTAGCCAGTAATATAAAAGAAGATTTCAAGGGTTTCTTTAGATATATAAATGGCAAAAGAGAGGCAACAATGGATGTTGGGCTGCTGGAAGATGACTCTGGAGAAGTAGTAACAGGGAACAAATAAATGGCAGAGGAACTGAATAAGTACTTTGTGTCAGTCTTCATGGTGGAAGACACAACTAATATCAAGAGAGTCGGAGGGTGGTCAGAGGTGAGTATGGTGGTTATCATCAAGGAGAAGGTGCTAGAAAAAACTGAAAGGTCTGAAGGTGGATAAATCACCTGGACCGGGTGGACTACACCCCATAGTTCTGAAGGACATAGATGAAGGGAGAGTGGAGGCGTTAGGTGGTGATGTTTCAGGACTCACTGGAGTCAGGCAGGGTCCCAGAGGACTGGAAAATCGCTAATGTAACCCCCCGTTTAGGAAGGGAGCAAGGCAAAAGACGGAAAATTACTGGTCGATTAGCCTGACCTCGGTCATTGGTAAGATTTTGGAGCCCATTGTGAAGGATGAGATTTCTGAATACTTGGAAGTGCATGGTAAAATAGGGCAAAGTCAGCATGGATTCATCAATGGAAGGTTATGCCTGTCAAATCTGTTAGTATTCTTCGAGGAGATAATGAGCAGGTTAAACTAAGGAGAGCCAATGGATGTTAGCTACCTGGACTTCCAGAAGGAGCCTGCTGATAAGGGCCCATGGTGTTAGAGGCAAGGTGCTAGCATGGATAGAAGATTGGCTGTCTGGCAGAAAACAGAGAGTGGGGATAAAAGGGTCCTTCTCAGAATGGCAACTGGTGACTAGTCGTGTTCTACAATGGTCAGTGTTGGGACCACAACTTTTCATTTTATACATTAATGATCTAGATGAAGGAACTGAGGGCATTCTGGCTAAGTTTGGGGATGACACAAAGATAGGTGGAGGGACAGATAGTATTGAGGATGTGGGGAGGCTGCAGAAGGATTTAGACAGGTTAGGAGAGTGGGCAAAGAAATGGCAGATGAAATACAATATGGGAATGTGTGAGGTCATGCACTTTAGTGGGAAGAATTGAAGCATGGACTATTTTCTAAATGGGGAGAAAATTCAGAAATCTGAAGTGCAAAGGGAGTTGGAAGATAAACTTGCAGGTTGAGTCGGTAGTTAGGAAGGCAAATACAATGTTGCCATTTATTTCAAGAGGACTAGAATATAAAAGCAGGGATGTACTTCTGAGGCTTTATAAAGCTCTGGTCAGGCCATATTTAGAATATTATGAGCAATTTTGGACCCCATACGTCAAGAAGGATGTTCTGGCCCTGGAGTGGGCCCAGAGGAGGTTCACGAGGATGATCCCAGGAATGAAAGTCTTAACATACGAGGAACATTTGAGGACATTGGGTCTATACGCAATGGAGTTTTGAAGGATGAGGGGGATCTAATTGAAACTTACAGAATACTGAATGGCCTGGACAGAGTGGAAGTTGGGAAAATGTTCCCATTAGCGGGAGAGTAAAGGGAAGACCCTTTAGAACAGAGATAAAGAGAAACTTCTTCAGCCAGAGAGTGGTGAATCTATGGAATTCATTGCCACAGAAGGCTGTGGAGGCCAGGTCATTGAGTATATTTAAGACAGAGATAGATAGGTTCTTGATTGTCAAGGGGATCAGGGGTTATGGAGAGAAAGTGGGAGAACAGGGTTGAGAAACCTATCAGCCATGATTGAATGGTGGAGCAGACTTGATAGGTTGAATGGCCTAATTTCTGCTCCTATGTCTTATGGTCTTATCCAAATTCTCCCAGATGCAAAAAACACTTCTCAGCAAACAAGGAAGGATGAAGATGGTGTTTGTCCAGCACGCAGGTGCAGGCTACCTCTACAACATGTATGACAGTATCGCACACACCCGGCATGGAAACCTGGATGTCTATAAGAGTATCCAAAGTGTGCAGTGAGTTCAGCTGTTACAAAGTCAAGAGACCTAGCTGAACAATGTTGATGAGAAACAGAAGCCACCCAAGGGGAATGCACAATAAGCCAATTTCACACAGTGGACTTAAGAAGAATACAACTAGACGATGGCCGTGTGATGGAACACCAGGACTCCATTCAACCCACTGACAACACATCTGTGAGTCAAGAACAACAAAGCGCAAAACTCACATCTTCAGAAGATTGCACCTTAACGAAATCTGGAAGAGTTCCCAATCCAGCAAAACAAAGTAAGGAAACTTAAACTCGTATTCATAAGTGCTTACAAATTTTACAATGTCCATCTCTCTAAGACAAATTTTGCTGTTATTCAATATTTATGTATTTTCACTTGTGGCATACAAGAGCTATCTTTGGCAAAAATGTGGATGATATGTTATCATTTCAAAAGTAATGTCCCTCTAGGAAATTCAAAATGCAATTTTGTGAAGTATCTGGATATCATCAGATGACCAGACAGTCACTCTGCACTGTAGCCTCGGAAGGATATATCTAGGGATGACTATTGTCTGTATTAGTTTTAGCTGTAAACAAAACCACCAAAGGTCTGCAAGTAGAAAGAATCCGTGTACCTCATTTGATATATTGGATAGCACAAACAATCACTGTAATGGTGGGTATAGCAAGGGTCATTACAAAGAATGATCTTACTGCAGCTCTGAAAATCGAGGGCAACTGTTGGAACTCAAAGAAAATAGAGAAGTTGATGGTGGGCCAGCTTAGGTTTAAGAAGTGGCGGAGCCACCATAGACTTGGTTGGAACCTTGACAATCCTGACTTGCTACTCCTCATTGATAAGAGTGTGGAGAGAAATAATTCTGAGGCTTTAAGGTAATCATCTCTTGAAAATTTCTTGAATGTGATAGAGGGAAACTCAATAGCGAAAGAGGGAGGGCGCTTGGACATGGCTTCTACCTTCAATGTCAACGTTTTAGTCTCAATGCAAATGGTTCTGTGAATGAGAAGAGAAAATGTCTGTGGTCCTGCAGGATTGGCTTCATCATTCCATGGTGGGTAGAAGCCAGTGTTTGACCAATGCTAGGTATAGGCATCCTAGTGGCAAGACAGTTCAGGACCAGATGGTGTCCTGCAAAGAATATGCTGGGCAAATATAGCAATGCAATTTTTCTTTTCCTCACAGATTATCTCATGCATACGCGAGGCTGGCACATCAATACTGCTCTTCTACTCGCTTAGGTATAGCTGAGGAGGAACTAGTGGAGGGTGCCTGAGTCCCACAAGCAGTAACAACCAAAGAAGGAAAAGGCAGATGGCTCAGAGAGATGATAATCAGCTAAACACTACGTGATGGGTTGGCAAATATATTCCTAAGTCTCAAATTCACAAATGATGCCCAACCATCAACTCTACACATAGCAAGATATGAGATATGACACTAGTAATGATGTGGCACAACAAACCATTCATCCGTAAGTCCACAACCATGGACTCTGAGAGGGAGTGAATGCAATGCCCTTAAATCCATTTCATCATTGCAGCAACTACCACATAATGAAAAGGCAACATGCATGAATAAAATATAATTACATTTATGTTATGATGTTGTGATCCCTGCTGATTTTATTAATGAACATACCTTGATATAATTTGAATTGTTTTGGTTTCAACAGAGTTATCTATTGCTGACACATAAGCACACACTGCTGCAGATTTTGCTTTAAGAATAAACCAGAAGTTTATTAACAAAAGAAATTAAGATAAAATAACAGAGATCGAACAGCACAGCACAGGAACAGACCCTTCAGCTCTCCGTGTCTGTAATGACCATGATGCCATTCTAAACCAATTCCATCTGCCTGCACATGGTCCATATCCCACCATTCCCTGCCTGTCTAAATGCTTCTTAAACATTTCAATCATTATCTATTTCTACTACCTCCCCTGGCAGCTCATTCTAGGCACCTAACATCCTCTGTGTAAAAAACTTGCCTCACACATCTTTTTAACTTCCCCCTTTTCACCTTAAACCTATGTCATTTCCAGCCTAGGAAAAAGACTCTGACTATCCACAGCTTTTGTGCAGTACCCTAAACATACCCTGGTACAGTACTCAAAATACCACTCTTACAATACTCATAATGGAATCCTTGTCTCTAAGACCTCAGTGGGTTTAAGTCACTTGTGACTTCAACTTATAGACTTCAATTGCAGATTGCTTCTTAGAGGAGCTATTATACATCTGAACTTAAATGCACTCAGCTCTAATTATCCTCTTCAGCATCTTATTCCGACACCTCTTATCTGTGATTAACATGAACTCTTCTCTCTAAGGTAAATGACTTCAGGATATACTTTTCCTCTCAGGAGCCTTGGTTTATGTAGCAATCCTCATCCAAGGACTTTACAACATTGTCCCATTCAAAATAACATTGAAACCAACAGCCTCCTTCCCAAAGCAATGGATGTTTCCATTAAGCTTAAAACATAGTTTTCAGATGTTGCTCACAAGGTTTTTGTTTGCATCGTATTTACCTCTTTAAACCGGTGTCCTCTTGCTCTTGACCATATTGTGAGTGGGAATTGTTTTTCCCTATCTAGTTTGCTCAAACCATTCAGAATTCTGAAAATTTCAATAAAATTTCCTCCTTCCTCTCCAAGGGAAACAGTCCTAACTTCTCCAATTTATCTTCATAAATGAAGGTTCTTACTCTTGGAACATTTCTCATAAACCTCTTGTCTACTGTCTCCAATGCATTCACATCCTTCTTAAAGTGTGGTGCCCAGAACAGCACACAGTACTCCAGCTGGGGTCTAGCTAGTGTCTTATACAGGATCAGCATGAGCTAACTGGGGTTTTAACCTCTGCCACTATTAATAAAGCCTAGGACACTTAATTTTATATTAAAAATTAACTGCTCTTTCTACGTGTCCAGACACCTTTAATGACAGACATAGACTCTAAGCTCACTCTGCTCCTGTGCAAACTTGAGAGTAGTGCGCTTTTTTTATATTGTCTATGTTCTTCCTCACAAAATGGATCATCTTGCACTTCTCCATAGTGAACCTCACCTGCCACTTACCCACACTCTCCATTAACTTGTCAATGTCCTTTGGACATCTATACTGACTTTCTCACACTTTGAAATTGCCCTGTCCACTCAAAGATCTAGATAATTAAAGCAGGAAAAGCAAGGGTTCAAGTACCAATCCTTGGTACAAAGTTTACTACAAATCTTCCCCAGTCTGAAAAATATTCACTATTACTTTCTATTTCCAAATCTAAGCCAGTTTTGTACTTAGGAGTTTCTCACAAGTCTATTGTTGTGGTACTATAACAAATGCATTTTGAAGCTCCATGCACACCATATCAACCACATTTCCTTCAATAATCCTCTCTGTTATCTCTTCAAAGAATTCAGCAAACTAGTTAAGTATGTTTTTCTCATAGAAAGACAACAGCAACAGGCAAAACGTGATATAATTACATACACGTTTCCTTCGGAGTTGCACACTGTTTCCTTAAACAATTGGTGAACATGCTGAACTTACAACCTTGCAATACTGTGAGCATTTCACCACATAGATTGCAGCAGTTTCAAGAAGTCCTTCAGTCATTTTGTCAACAATAACCCAAGATAACAAATAGATGATGTGATCATGAACCCAAAGAATGATTTTGTGCTTTGTAGATGGTGAACAGGCTTTGGAGCACCAGGAAGTGAGTTATTCACCAACGAATTCCCAGCCTCTGATTTGCTTACATTACTACAGTATTTTTATGACAAGTCTAGTTTAGTTTTGGTCAAAGGTTAATCCCCAGAATATTGGTTAAACAATGGAAATACCATTTTATGTTAAGAGGCGATTGTTACATTTGCACTTGTTGGAATTAGTTGTTACCTTGCACTTCTATGACATGAATATTACTGGACACTTATCAGGCCAGGTCTGGATATTGTCCAGATCTTGCCGCATTTGGACGTGGGCTTCTTCAGTGTCAGAGGAGTTGCAAAAGGTGCTGAACATTGTACAGTCATCAGTGAACATTCCTACTTCCGACCTTATGATGGAGGGAAGGTCATTGATGAAGCAGCTGAAGGTGACTGGGGTTGGGAGACTACACTGAGGAACTCCTGCAGTGAAGTCCTGGAGTTAAGATGACCAACCTTCAACAATCACAACCATTTTCCTTTTTGCCAATCTGACACCAATAGAGTGAAGAGTTTTTGTCCTGACTCCAATTGACTCCAGTTTTGCTAAGGTTCATGATGCCTCACTCAAATATTATCTTGATTAAATGCAGTAACTCGCACCTCATCCCTGGAGTTCAGCTATTTTGTTTATGAGCAAAGCATGTAATGAGGTTAGGAGCAGAGTGACCTTGTTGGAACACAAACTGAGCAGAGAGCGGGTTATTGCTGACAAATTTCTACCAATTACTCATAAATAATATTATAATTTTCTCTTCTTCCTACTTCCTACTGAATAAGTTCATGCTTCTCTACATCAGACTCAGTCTGCCGCCTAGTTGCTATCTGGGGGTAAATTTGTGTTCAGTTTGGTTTTTGCATAACTCTTGGCTTAATTGCCCTATGCCTCTGCATTATTTATGAATAATTCCATATGGTTTATTAATTATTTTGTTAAACTGTCCCATCACCTTGAAAGATTTCTGCACAAATACCCCAAGGGTCCTCTGTTTATGCATTCTCTCTAATTGTTTTTGAATCATTCATGGGATGTGGGCCTTGCTGGCTGGGCCAGGATTTATTTCCCATCCTAGTTGCCCTTGAGAATGTGTGGTGATCTGCCTTTAACTGCTGCAGTCCGTGTACTGTATGTAGACCCACAATGCAGTGACTTCCAAGATTTTAACCCAGTGACACTGAAGGAACAGTGATATATTTCTAAGTCAGAATGCCACTGAAGCCAAGTAAGTATTTGTTGTGGCTACAATTTGTAACCATCATTGAAAGAGGGAACATGTTATGTGCAGTTGCTAATGGGAATATTCTCAATGACCAGCTTCTGCACACAATGTGAGTAATTTTAACTTGTTGCAGAAGCAGAGGTTGGGTGAATTGGAAAGTGGGAGACCAATCTATTCGTTTACACGAATAATGGATATATTAAAATTATTATTACTTTTTTTTAGTGACAATTGAGGACAAAACAAATATTGTAACACCAGTTATTAAAGTAAACCAACTGTCAAATAGAACCGAGCTTTGTGTGATTCATAAAAATCACAAGTTAGAGAAACATAAGGCGGGCTATTTATTCATGAATCCAAAAGAAAATCACATGATAAATATTTGCTAAATGATATTTCATTTTACATCAGCTTTTTGAATATCTTTCCCAGTGTTTATGTACTAATGTTAAATAATTCTTATATCTGTTTCCGCTAAGATTAATTCTGTTTTCAATATTTCTTCATAACTCAGTCCTTTGGCATGGGAAATCAATGTCTTGGTTTTCGCCGATGGCCGACAAGGTATAATATTTACCTCGTCTATCAGTGACTCAAACGATGCTGCCATCCATCTTCCTCCATCAGCATAATTCAAGTTCAATAAGTTTATTTTGAAAGGATATATGATCTTCATAGCACAAGTTCATATTTCTGTTTTGCAAATTTGCAGAAAAATATTAATTTATGACAGGTTGCCCATTCATGATAAATGTCTTGCCATCTGATGTTGAAGTAATTGGATCTGCTAAAGTACATTGGGGCACAAACATGTAACTGGAGCTATAGTTTCACTCGATATTTCTATTATGTGTGTTTAAAATTTAAGAATAAATAGAATGTAGATCTTCAAATTTATGAATGGAGATGAGCACACTGCAGACACATACTACTTCTAGGAAATAATAAATTTAGTCACCTTTTAATACCTTCTCTCAACATTTTGGAATCAACCTTTGTAGCCAAAGATAATTTGTAATTAGGCAGTTACCAGGTACTTTCAACATTGGCATAAAACAGTTGCTACAAGTTACAGTTGTCTGATCTTTGACATCAACCAAATAAGCTCATGGTGCAGTGATATATCCCTTCCTCTGAGCCAGGAAGACTGCGTTCAAGTCCCATCTGCTCTCGAGGTCATATTCATAGAGTTATACAGCACAAAAACAGACCCTTTGATCCAACCAGTTCCTGCTGACCATGATTGCAAACTAAACTAGTCCCACCTGCCTGCTCCTGGCCCATATCCCTCCAAACCATTCTTATTCATGTACTTATGTGAATGTTTTTTAAATGTTGTAATTGTATCCGCATCCACCACTTCTTCTGTTAGTTCATTCCAGTCACGAACCTGTATAATGACACCTCTGAACAGCTTGATTAGAAAATTTTTCAAACAGTTTTTTGGCACCACGTTCTAGCCACACTCTTGAAATGGGCTTGTGGTGCTATGGTAGTGTTCCTTCTTCTAGACCAGGCAGCTTGTGTTAAAGTCCTACTTGCTCCAGAAGTATGTAATAACATCTCTGAACATGTTGATTAGGGAAATATCTTTAAGAGACTTTGTGATCTTCTATTGTGCTATCAGCTAGCACATTCAACCTTCAACCAATAATTTGGAGAGTCAACCCCACTCAGGCACGAAGTCATTTTCTTTCTTCATGTTTTTCTCTGTGCCCAGGAATCCCTGGAGAGGGAATACATGATGTCCATTGTTGTATTTGTGTCCAAATGTGAACAGTGGATATTTAAATTTAATTTTGAATTTACTTTGTTTCGTTTTTGTTACAGTGAGCCCTTATGAGTTGACTACTCGATTTTGTTTTGCTGAAATTTGTATAAAGACAGACTTGAGGAACACATTGTATAGGAGAGAGGTAGACATTTGCAACATTGCATTCTATAAGTCAAAGATTGCTGTTTGACTTGCTCCTTCACAATTAATTAACATTCTAATATAATCATAATTTTTCAGTTTTTTGTATATCTAGGAAAATATTCAAAAAATACATTACAAGTTTAAAACATTCACAGGGTTAGGCATGCCTACTTTTTCAGCAACCACATCGTAAACTTCTGGAACTAAATTATATTTTAAATTCAAAATTTGTACTACAGCCTATATTTGCTAATGGTGATTCTCACATTGTCAATCTTGGGAACAAATCTGATATAATCTGATTCATTCGATTTCAAAATCATTTTCTTTTACCAAATGGCTCTATGTATAAAACTTTCATACTTTCTTAGGATAATGATACTGAGGAACTATTTTTCTCCCCTTTTGTCTAAGTTTCCTTCCTTTCTATCACTCTTTCACTTGATCTGTGTGTTTTTATTTCTTCCCTTGTCATCTCCTCCTCTGTCTCTTTTACTTTCTCACTTATGTCTCTGTATCTTCTATATAAAACTCTCTCCCCATCTCATGAAAGTTTGTCACTTGTCTCTTGCAGTTTTTGCAACTGTCTCTTACTTCCTTTCTGCCATTACTGTGTTTGGCCGCTATCCTTTTCTGATTAATTTTCTCCTGGTTTGCTTGTCCTGCTTGTAATTCTTTCCTGTTGTTAATTCTCCCTTTATGCTCCCCATCTCCTATCATTCTCTTACCTTCTAAAGATTCTCTGGCCAGCTTCTGTGGCATTTCCATTTTGACCTTGCTTGTCTTTCTTTACAGTTTTTCCATCTCTCTTTATGGTTTTTCTCTTATTTAGGTCATGGGTGTGTGCATACATGTTTGTGTATATGTGTGTGTATACATGTGTGTGTACATGTATGTGTTAGTGAAAACATGTAAATAAGATAGTTTACGTTATAGTTTAGAAGTGATGTAAGATCACATGATTTCAAAGAAATGATTCTAGCTCGCGGCTTGATGACAAATGTGAAGTGTTGACCTGTATGATGGTCAGTGAATACCATGTTTGAATAAATGGGTAATGTTTACAAGAACAAAATGTACAAATGAACAAATTCAATGATAATGTCATAATAATCAATCTCTAAAATAGTAAAGCACATTAAATGTTATGAAGCAATACAGCAAATCAATAGATTTCTGCAAAGGCAGCTTGCAAATCCAAAGCAGACTGTCAGGATAAGTGACAACATTGTATGCACGCAGCACATGGAATTCTTAAAGCAAGTTACAAATTAAACATGCCCCTCCTTCCCTAAAGCAGCCTACCTACTTACTATAATAAGTGAGTCATTGAGTTTCTGTAACATATGGGCAATTACACAAATAAAAGTTATGTTCAGTTCCTCAAATGTGACTTGTTTTATTTATTTATGGCATTTATTTCTGAAAAGACCATCTCATGAGTAATTTGCAGCTCCTTGTTATGTGTACTGTGCATCTCCAACCACTTTAGCAGCACTGTCATCTTCTCCAGCAGTGCTTGATGCTAAAACAGATGTTTCTTTAGCTGCTCCTCCTGAGTTTGAGGACCTGGTGCAGGTGTGTGATTGATGGTGCAATGTGGCATAAAGCATCATGTCCATCCCTTGATGTGAACTGCTGACTTTGCTACAGTGTAGAAGTAGGCCATTCAGCCCTACCAAGTCCACACCAACCCTCTGAATAGCATCCCATCCAGACCCACCCCCTGCCCTGTCTCTGTAACCCTGCATTTTCCATGGCCAATCAACCTAGCCTGCACATCCCTGGACATTATGGGAAATTTAGCATGGCCAATCCACCCAACTACACATCTTTGGACTGTGGGTGGAAACCGGAGCACCCGGAAGAAATCCATGCAGATACGGGGAGAATGTGCGAATTCCACACAGACATTCGCCTGAGGGTGGAATTGATCCCAGGTCCCTGGTGCTGTGAGGCAGCAGTGGTAACCACTGAGCTACAATGCTGCCCTGTGTTAAGAGGCAAGACAAACCTGGGAGCAGAGTTAGTTTTGGGAGCAGCCCTGAAATGAATCCTGGTCCAGTCTGTGACCCCCATGCACAAAGTATCCTTGTAGCATTATTTCAATGCTAATGTGCAACTGTGTTCTGTAAGTAGAAAGAGAAGGTCCTGAGAGGCTGCCAGGTATTGGATGTTGGTTTCTGTAGATGGGCAGTTGAGTGGGGCTGGTGCCCTGGATCATGCCCGAAGATGATGTTGCCTAGTGTCAAACATGGTAGCCCAGAGGAGCAAGCGGTGAGCTGGAGTTGCCAGGTGTCCACTCTGAAATTCATGTTGGGAATTTTCAGCATCTTGTGGAGAATAGTAGGAAGCTGTTTGTGTAAGCGGGGGAGATATGCTCTTAATGAAATTGATAACAAGCAATAGTCCCCCTTTATAGGCATTCACTGCTGCCTCGTGAGAATGTTGAATCAACGTCAGGTGTTTAGTTGGAAGGTATAGCAAGTTGTTCTCTACACTGAGAAAAGCCTCGCTGGACTTCTCATGCCATTCTCCCAGATTTCTCACCATAGCACATGTTGCACAAGTCGCTATAAGATTCTGCCTATAGTCTTTCTTCAAGTTCTACTCTAGCATTTGAACAGAGAAATAATACTAACACTTCAGTGCTTTACTGATGGAGGTGTTGTCATTTTTCACAAGGCATTACGCTAAGCTTGACTTCTCAGACAGGTGAACATAATTGATCCCACGACGTTATTTTGGAAAACACTAAAGAAGGTATCCCCATTGAGGGATAAATACTGACAAGGACAATCAACATTGCTAAGAAAAAGATAATCAGGATTTCATCATATATTTGTGGGAGCCTGCTGTATGCATTATAAAAGTGATAACAATTCAATCATCCTTCATTGATTGCAAAACATTTCGGGATGTATGTTGATCAAGAAAGGACATATTTATGTAAATGGAAGTCTTTCTTTAAGCCTTTCACTTTCTAATCACTGAAAGGAAGGACAGCAGTAGAGGCTTGTAAAATCTATAATGCAAAGCTACTGAAAAAAAATCCATTTCTAAAGAGAACATTTTAAACGTTGTAATTGAACCCACATTCAACACTTCCTCAGGAAGTTCGTTCCAAATACAAACCATCCTCTTTGTACAAAATTTGCCCCTCATGTCTTTTTTAAATATTTCTCCTCTCACCTTAAAAATGTGCCCCCTTGTCTTGAAATTCCCTATCCTAGGGAAAAGAAAACTACCATTAACTCTATCTATACCTTCATTATTTTATAAACTTTTATAAGATCTTTTCTCAACCTCCTATGCTCCAGTGAGAAATTACCCAGCATATCCAGCCTTTCTTTATAACTCAAACCTTTTCATAGTCAGCATCATCCTGGTAAATCTCTTCTGAACTCTCTGCAGCTTAGTAATATGCTTCCTATAACTGGGCAACCAGAAATAGACACAGTATTCCAGAAGAAACCTCACCAATGTTCTGTACAACCTCAACATGACTTCCAAATTCCTATACTCAAAGGACAGAACAATTAAGGCAATCATGCCAAATGCCTTTTGAACATCCTATGATGCAAACTTCAATGAAATATGTACCTGACCCTGTAGGTATCTCTGTTCTACAACACTACTCAAGGCCCTACCATTAATTGTATAAGCCCTTCCTTTGTTTGTTGTATCAAAATGCAATTCCTTGCATTTATCCAGATTGAACGCCATCTGCCATTTTCAGCCCATTGACTCATTTGATCAAGATCCCTCTATAATCTTAGAAAACCTTCACTGTCTACTATGCCACCAATTTTGGTGTCATCCACCAACTTACTGACCATACTTTCTACATTCTCATCCAAATCATTTATATAAATAACAAACAAAAGAGGACCCAGAACCGATCTGTGTGGAACACTGCTGGTCACAGGCCTCCTGTCCGAAAAGCAACCCTCCACCACCACCCTCTGTCTCCTGCCCTTAAGCCAATTGTGTAGCGAACTGGCAAGCTCACCCTAAATCCTCTGTGACCTAACTTTACTAATTAGTCTGCCATGCGGAACCTTGTCGAAGTCTTTGCTAAAGTCCAAGTAAACAATGTCTACTGCTTTGCCTCATCAATCTTTTTAGTAACTTCTTCAAAAAACTCAAGCAAGTGTGTGAGATACCGTTTTCCTCACACAAAACCAAGCCGACTACCCCAATCAATTTTTGCCTCTCTAAATGTCCATAAATCCTATCTTTAATAATCAAGTGTAATAACTTACCCACAACCGAGGTCAGACTTACAGGTCTACAGTTCCTCGGTTTCTCCGCTGCCTGCTTTCACCAAGTCTTGTTTGTGTACTAACAACTGCTGACCAAAATCTGTACTTTACAGCCTCAGGCACTTTTTGTTTAAATTCATAAATTTGCGTATTGGAAGTGTAGTTGTCCTGCACTGCAAGGAAATTGAACTGCAGTTCTTAAACAACAGGAAACAGATGAGTGAGGTATTGGCCACTGTGTAAAGCACCTCACAAAATGTTCTCTTTAGAAATGGATTTTTTTTCAGTAGCTTTGCATTATAGATTTTACTAGCCTCTACTGCTGTCCTTCCTTTCTGTGATTAGAAAGTTAAAGGCTTAAAGAAAGACTTCCGTTTACAGAAATATGTCCTTTCTTGATCAACAGACATCCCAAAATGTTTTACATCTGCTGTCCAAGAAAACATTGGTTACAACTTAAAATTGATTAAATCAGTGCTTGGTCCAGAAGGCTACAAACTGCTTAACCAAAAAGTGAGATGATGATCCTCAAGTTTGCATTAAAAATTATTCTCTAAACTCAAGCAAAGCAGAGACTTATGGGTGATTTAATTGAGGTTTATTAATTATTGTATCAAGCAATTATTTCAGCCAAATAAAATGAGTTACGTAAGGACAGGACCAGATTGTATGTTATGTGTATCGTTTTCTGAAAAATGAGTCACCAGGTAGATGGAGTTCAACTATTGCCATTCACTTGAGTTCTGGATTGATGGTCCCATTGATCAGCAGGAAAGCTGGCCCAATGGAATTTATCAGTTCTTGTAGTCCCTGAGAAACAGTACTCAGCATGGAGGCCCATAATTCATCTTATTCTCCTTTTGTCCCAATTCCATCCACCATTTGTTCCAGAATGGCATCCTTGCTTCCATGGGGGTGAAAAGATACAATCCTTGACCACTTAATAGCTGAGCAACTGATAAAGTTGATACCAATGAAGGTACCACTCACAGCATTGTTCTTTGCAAGGAAGACAAAGCTGTCATGCCTGTCATATTCCAACATGAATCATATTTCCCTTCACCATGTGCAGACCACTGGATAAGATTAGGCCTCTTAACTTCTCAAGCCTGGCTCTCAGTAAGGCCATGGTTGATCAGTGACCTAATTCCGTTTACCTGCCATAAACTCCATATCTTTTAATATCTTTGGTTTAAAAATCTAACAATCCCGATTTGAAATTAATGATTAATCGAGCGTTAATTGCGATTTATGAGGAAAGTTTCAAACTTTGACCACTCTTTGGACAGAATTTAAACTCATAGTGTCGTACAGCACAGAAACAGGCCCTTTGGGGCAACATATTCAGTTATTTCAGAAGATGCAGAAAGCTACTGCCAACTGATGGGTGTTGAAAACATGGGCACAATTTACAAACAGCTCCCATTTCCTGTAAAAACCAAAAGAATTGTGGATGTTGTAAATCAGGACAAAAACAGAAGTTACTGGAAAAGGTCAGCCAGTATTACAGCATCTGTGAAGAAAAATCAAAGTTAATGTTTCGGGTCTGGTGACCCTTCCTCAGAACTAGCTGTTTTCCTGCAATCTATGAGCATCACTCTGCTGTGTTTGCAACCGCAACTACTGCCCCCACAACTGATTAGCCACTACCTATCACCCACTTGTCATTTATGGAAGTGTGAATTTGATTTCCTACCCACCTGTTGATTCTGATGACCTGCTGCCATTCCCTAAACAGGCGGGGTACTGCCTCAGAGCAAACAATATGTGTGGCCCCATGTTTCACTAAAGCTCCTGAAATGACTCTTAAGAGGCTGGCATCCCATTACCAATCACTATTTAATTTCAAATACATAATATTTAACAGTAGAACTGCCTCTCGCTGAGTCAGGAATTCAGGCCTCAATATCCCTGACATTCATTCTTTTATTTTTTTTATTCATTCATGGGATGAGGGCATTGCAGGGTAAGACAGCATTTATTGCCAATCCCTAATTGCATCTCCATGTCAGCCAGGTCTCCCCGATTAGCCGAGATTAACAACCCCAATCAGGGAACTCATTCTATGAGGTCCAGGCCCCTGGTTTAGCTCAGTTGACTGGGTGGCTGGTTTGAGATTCAAAGTGAGACTGACAGCGTGGGTTCATTTTGTGCACTGGCTACATTTAACATGAAGGACTCTCCTTCTCAATCTTTCTCCTTGCCTGAGGTGTGATGACCCTCAGGTTAAACCACCATCCATTGTCCCTCTCTCTCTAATGAGAGGGCAGGACTATGGTGCCTCTATGACATCCAGCTGGCTGACCTTGTTACAATCACTACACTTCCTCGCAGATTTTATTCTGGGTGTTCTGCAAATGACAGGTGATGGTGTTCCCCAGAAATAGTACCAGACACCCTGGGGAAGTGATTATTTCTCGACTATTAATCCAGAAATCCAGGTAATGATTCTTGGGATATTGGTACAAATCATGTGATGGCAGATGGTAGAATTTGAATTCAATAAAAATATGCAATTAAGAATCTATTGATAACCATAAAACTGCTGTCAATTCTTGGGCAAAAAACCCATCTGATTCACTAATGTCCTGTAGGGTAGGAAATCTCCAATCCTTACCTGTTCTGGTCTACGTGTGATTCCAGACTCACAGCAATGTGGTTGACCCTCAACTGCTCTCTGGGCAATTCAGGTTGGGCAATAAATGCTGGCCTAGTCAGTGATGCACACATTCCGTGAATGAATAAAAGAGAATTCCTGACTGAGGAGGCATAGATGGAGATGTTAGCAGATGTTTAGTCTAGTGTAGTCCACATGCCAATGTAATTGATACTGGTTTTACAACAACGTGGGTCTCAGGAGAACATCAAGGAATGCATTTGTGTGAGGAAAGAGGAAGGTATGATGGGAGATTGCATTTTCAGGTCTGATTGTATATAAACCAGTTCATGAAGAATACATAGCACAGGTTACTTGAGAGAACAAGTGTGAATAGTTTTTTAGGTGGTGTCATAATCTGTCATAGGTCTACATGTACATAAGGGGGTTAGGTGCCAAGTGAGATGATATCAGATTTCCCCATCTGCCTGAAGGACAGACTGGCACATAATACAAAGTGAGTGAAAGTAAATGGAGGAGGCTCCAACACTAGAATCCTAACTCCTACATGGGGGAAGCAGGAAAACTAGCCAGAAGTACAATGGCTTTGTAATTGTGAGCAGTGAGGCAAGTGGCATGGCAGTAGAGTGAGGTTACCTCTTCCTGAATGCAGTGGTCAGCAACCACCATGGAGAGTCAGGTCCAACAGAACACTCAGTGGTTGCTGGATACACACTCAGACTTGTGCCCTGTTGCTCTGGTCCTGGACTTCAGACAGCAATAACTAACTGAGCAGTGGAATGAGGCAGTTACAGATACCTCCAGCTGGCCCTTCTGCTATACTCGGGACGCCATCACAGAATGAGTAAGATAAGAAATGCCAGGTAGTGTCGTCTCAGGGCACTCCAATGGTGAACTGTCATTCTTCATCCCACCTGCCAGTGACCTCAGTGCCCCAAAGTTGAAGGGCAGGTGGCGGGGCGGGGAGTGGGGGGAGGTGGGTGAACGCCCATCAGTACAGGAGACCTTCAGCAGACCAGAGTCTTTCAGAGGAGAATCAGCAAGATCATCTCAGACACTAAGACATCGCACTCAGCTGCAAAACTCAGGGTCACAACAAGCTGCAATAGTCATGAGTGTTAAGAATAAGTGTAAAATGGTAAGATGTAGTGACAACATAACAATGGCACAGGTGTCTAATCATTCAATGGCATTCTCATATTATGTGTAATGATTTATTTTTGATCAATTTATACATGCCTGGTGATTGGTCATGTTGATGGATCTTGTCTAGCCAGACAGTGGCTTGTATAGAATTGTCCCATTAATGGCAATCTTTGATTACTGAACATGAGCTGGTGATGACTTATTTATTAAGGAAGTAATGATTTAGTGTAAGCAAATTGAATCCTCTTGTGTTCTTCAAACTTTAATATTTCATAGTTCAGACATTTGCAATTTTCACCCACTTCTTTTAAAAACATCTGATCTTTGAGTTTGTCAGTCTTTTGTGTTTTAGGGCAGAATCTTATAGTGGCCTGAGCGATGTCAGCAGTGGTGAGAAATCTGTAATATTCACATGAGAAGTATATGACTTTCAGTGCAGTTAGCTGCATCTTCCAACTAAATTCTGGGTGTTGATTTAACACTTTCATTAGACAGCAACAAGATGACTATTAATGGGGATTATCACGTGTTAACACCTTCATTAACCCTGAATCTTGTCTTACTCAATTTTTATTCACTCACGTGATATAGGAATCATGGCTTGGCCAGCAATTATTGTTCATTCCTACTTGCTCTTGAGAGGGTGGTGATGGGCTGCCTTCTAGAATCGCTTCAGTCATGATACATAGGTCGATCTGCAATGCTGTCAAGGAGAGACTTCCAGGATTTTGACCCAGTGACGCTGAAGGAACAGCGAAATATTTCCAAGTCGGGACAGTGAGGGGCTTGGATGAAAACTTATAGTTGGTGGTTTTCCCATGTAACAGTTGCCTTTGTCTTCTAGACGGAAGTGGTTCTTGGTTTGGAAAGTTCCGTCCAAGGAGCTTTGGTGAATTTCTGCAGAGCATCTTGTGGATGGTGCACACTGCTGATGCTGAATGTGGTTGGTATAGCTGTTTGCGAATGTGATGCCCATCAAGTAGGCTCTTTGGTCCTGAGTGTTAAGCTTTTTGAGTATTGTTGGACATGCACACATCCATGGAGAATTCCATCAGACTTCTGACTTGTGCCTTGTAGATAGGCAGAATTTGGGGAGTCAGAGGGCAAATTACTTGCTGCAAGATGCCAAGCCTCTGACCTGCTCTTGTAGTCACTGTATTTAAGTGGCTTGTTCAGCTCAGTTTCTGGTCAATATGCAAATTCAAATCCTACCACTTGCCATGAGGAAACTACATGTTAATAATTCCCAACATAAGAGTGAGAGCAGGTACCTGTCAACTCCAGTTCACTAGTTGGTCCTCTGGGCTGCCATCTTGGACACCTGGCAACAACATCTCAGGTATGGTCTAGAGCACCAGCCTCACCCACTGTGCATCCAAGGACACTGACATCTGACACTTTCCAGCCTCTCAGGACCTTAATGGTACCTCTCTGATTTATTTGCAGGATGCTTGTGCACTTCAAAGCTGCATCTTGAAGCTCAGGATACCCTACACACAGGGACAGGAACCGAGCACACAGAGCAGGCTGTGTCTCAGGGCTAATGACTTAGCTCTCACTCATTTAGAATTTATCTGGATGTTCACAGCATTTCTGCCTTGTCTTGCCTCTAAGCACAGCCACAGAAGCAGGCAGCTTGTCAGCAGTCCTCAGTAAAGGGGGTGGACATCTTTCTGTAAGACTCATGACTATGTTTGTCATACATGTGTCAGCAACTAATGTGACAAATATGTTGGTGTAGAGCTGGATGAACACAGCAGGCCAAGCAGCATCAGAGGAGCAGGAAGGCTGACGTTTCGGGCCTAGACCCTTCTTCAGAAAATGAAGAAAA
>NC_063337.1:55389201-55417600 GCF_021869965.1 Rhincodon typus | reverse complement strand
AGCCTTCCTGCTCCTCTGATGCTGCTTGGCCTGCTGTGTTCATTCAGCTCTACACCTTGTTATCTCAGATTCTCCAGCATCTGTAGTTCCTACTATCTCTGACAAATATGTTGCTTGTGCAGCAAGCTGGCAGCCATGTCTCAAAGTCCACAGGCAGCAGTTCTCACTGAAGTCCATTGAGGCACCTGTCAGTCAGGGGGTCCTGACACAGTAAATCAAGGGAGGACTCTGATACCAGTGCACGGTTTGGCCATGGTCACATGTCCAGTGAGGTCAGTTTTTGTCAAGGGGTCAGTGCCTTTGCTCTCTGGGAAGTAGGTCATGGTCAGATCTGTGGTTCCATGCACACCAGTCTTGGAGGGTTAACTCTGACACAGCTAGGGAGACATACAGGGTACTTCCTGTCCAGGAGTTGATAAGATTAATATATATTAGGCCAGAATTTGCTGTTGCAGGGTTTTGCCTCAGCATAGCTCAACTTAAAAGATTTTTGCCTGAAACATTGCTGAAAATGCCAGCTGATGATAAAGCTACTGCAGAATCAGGTCTTATGGAATTTTCATTAGCTAATTTTTCATAACTAATAGTTATGACCTTAATCAGTGATTATTTTGGTTTCTGAAGTCAACACAGGAAGGACTGAGAAGAAGGGTGAATTAATGGAACTGATATAGAACAAAAAGAAAAGGAGGGAAACGAAGGATTGAATTAGTAATCAAAAAAAGAAACAAAGGAAAATTAAAAATTTTGTTTTAAAAAGACTGAAAGTTTAACAATCTCTGAAATATTGAAAATTTGTCAGAATAAGACTGCATACTTCTCATGCTTAATTTTCAGTGCTAGCAAGGCGATATATTTATCATGTTATTGAAAAGATATTTATGTTTGTAGTAGTAACTGTAAACATTGGGCTGATGTGGTGCAGTGGTAGCGTCCCTTCCTTTGAGCCAGGACGCCTGTGTTCAGGTCCCAATTTCTCCAAAGTTGTGTAACGATACCTCTGAACATGATGGTTAGAAAATATCTCACCCTAAACATTCCGTGGTGAACTTAATGAACAAATACAGCAAGTTCATGAGAAAGGTAGTTCAGGAGAAATTCTCATCCTTTAGAGTGCAAAAGCAAAACTTGAGCAACAAATGTTTGAAGATTAACAGAGATACTGTGATCAAACTGTAATAACCAATGTAATGGTCAAGATTACTGGTGACCAGGATTTGTATTCCACACAGCTAGACACACTTGCAAGGCAATATCTTTATAGATGTTTTCAGCATATACTATGTAAGTGCCTGCTTAATGCAAATATCTCTTGAAGGGCTTCACATCACTCACAAATACATCCCCAGTGCTCAAACAGAAAAGAAAACACTCTTACCCCACCCACTCCAGGTGTGGCTGCAGCCATTATCCATTTCTAGTGCATTCATAAGAGCCGCATGAGTATGAAAGGTCACACAGGTTACGCCTAGCACAGTGAGTGCAGGCTCACCTGATAATCAAGCATCCACCTCCCCCTCCACTCCACCAAATCATCATGTTTGTATTTTTCTTGCACTCCCTGTCAAACCCATCATTACTGTGCATCCTACACACCTCTTTGAATTACAACTTCATCTCCCGGTATTGGCCCCTGACCTCAGTATTACATCTCCTTCTTGGACATAGCACCAGTAGCCCAGTCCCACTGTATTGGCCGACAGTGACCGTACATACCACATGTCCATGGACATTGGCATCCAGCACATACTAGCCTTGCCCCATCATCTTAGCATAGCTTCTATCCACTTACAGTATGCTTCTGCACTTCAATGCTGCACTTTGGAGGTACAAAACCAGACAGTATACCATGGTTACCAGCAGCCATTAGTCAAGGCAATGGACATGTAGCTGTGCACAGTCTTGCCATGTCAATGTCAGACCTGAACCGTGTACCAGCAGTGCACATATGAAAGAGATTGCATGTGCTGCCAGCAAACAACCACGCCTGATAGTCATGTCTTTGCAAACAAAGCAAAGGTAACGTGACAGAAAACTTTTTCACACAGTGATTTGTTAGGGTATGGAATGCATTGCCTAGAAATGTGTTGTGCAGAAATATGAGGAAAAGGCAAGAGATTGGCACTGGATAATAGAGCCGGACTAAATGGTAGAGCTGGTGCAGGCACAGTAGACTGAATTGCCTCCTTCTGCACCATAATAATTCTGTGATTCAGTGAATGTCTAAGGAAGTAATCCTTCGTCATGTTCAGGAAGACATTCTTCAGTCAGGGGGTCCTGGCACTGTATGTCAAGGGCAACATCCAATAATTTCTTCAGGCAGAGTTCTGGTCACTCATCTTTTGGGGCTGTCCAGCTAACTTGCTCAAGTGGGTAGACCACAGACAGTCCTGAGGATCCGTACATTGCAAGTCAAGGCGGTTATTGGGATTAGTGCTGTGGGAGGCAGACTGGGGAATGTAATTGTGGGCATTGGAATCAGAATGCTGGAATGCAGAGGAGAAGTGGGTCATAGAGTCACAGAGCTGTACAGCATGGAAACAGACCCTTCGGTCCAACTTGTCCATGCCTACCAGATATCCTAAATTAATCTAGTTCCATTTGCCAGCATTTGGCCCATATCCCTCTAAACCCTTCCTATTTGTATATCCATCCAGATGCCTTTTAAATGTTGTAATTGTACCAGCCTCCACTATTTCCTCTGGCAGCTTATTCCATACATGCACCACCCTCTGCGTGAAAAAATTGCCCCTTAAATATTTCCTCTCTCACCATGTCGTCTAGTTTTGGATTTCCCTATCCTGGGGAAAAGACCTTGGCTGTTCACCCTATCCATGCCCTTCATGATTTTATAAACCTCTATAAGGTCCCCCCCTAGTCTCTGATGCTCCAGGGACAATAGCCCCAGCCTATTCAGCCTCTCCCTATAGCTCAAACTTCAACCGTGGCAGCATCTTTGTAAATCTTTTCTGAATCCTTTCAAGTTTCACAACATCCTTCCAATAACAGTGAGACCAGAATTGTACGCAGTATTCCAAAAGTGACCTAACCAATGTCTTGTACAGCCGCAATATGACCTCCCAACTCCTATACTCAAAACACTGATCAATACAGGCAACCATACCAAATGCCTTCTTCACTATCCTGTTTACCTGCAACTCTACTTTCAAGGAACTATGAATCTGCACTCCGAGGTCTCTTTGTTCAGTTTCACTCCCTATGACCTTACCATTAAGTGTAGAAGTCCAGCCCGGATTTGCCTTTCCAAAATGCAGCACCTCACATTTATCCAAATTAAACTCCATCCTCCCTTCGGCCCATCTGATCAAGATCCTGTTGTACACTGAGGCAACTTTCTTCGCTACACAATTTAGGTGTTAACTGCAAATTTATTTTCCATACCTCCTATGTTCACATCCAAATAATTTATTTAAATGACAAAAGGCCAACTCAATATAATGGGGGTGGGGCGAGGTGGAACAATGCAGAATGGGAGACAAGGGCTAATGTTGGCTTGGCAGGGACTGGGCATTGATTGTAAGCAGCACCCTGGATTCCATGGGAGGACAGTGCACTACTGGATTTGGTATATTTACTTGATATGCCTGGGGCTTGGGGCTAAAGCAGGCAGATGAAGTTAGATAGGTTGGGTATGGACTTAGGGAAGTGCAAAGGCTATGGCGTTGAGAGGGAGGGCTACCAGGAAGGGAATGTTACATGTGGGTGTGCCACAATACTGACAATACTAAACCTGTGACACACCATATGAGAAATGACTGCTATTGTAAATGATAAGTGTGCAATGGAAATGAAAATAACTGTGACCATATCCTGAGTGGGTGGAGCAAGTGCTTCATTTGAGGGGGCTTCAATTTTGAGAGATGTGAGGACCTGTTCAAAGGGCAACCGTATGACACACACATTCATAAACTGAAGCTGAAACATATCAGGATGTGGAGGTGCTGGTGTTGGACTGGGGTGGACAAGGTCAGAAATCACATAATACCAGGTTATAGTCCAACAGGTTTATTTGAAATCACAAGCTTTTGGAGCCTCTCAGGTGTTGATGAGGGAGGTAGTATCAAACACAGAATTTATAAGTAAAAGATTAAAGATTCACACCATTGATGAGGATTTACTAAACAAATCTAAGATGCTGTTAAATCTTTTATCAGTTAGAAGGCTATAATTGATTCATATGCATATATAAATCCCTGATTTCCTTTCAAGTCACAGTCCTGAGAGAACTAAAGGTTTTATCAGTGTAAAGAAGAGGTGACATTCCAGGTCAGACAATGCATGTCAGGCGCAAGACCCTATTCAGAATCTGTCCGTGTCCCAGTTTGGAGTCAGACTGGTTCCACTTCCAAAGCAGGAATCGACAAAACACCACATCGACCGACTGTCTACAAACCGCTGCTCCCTGAACAAAACAAAATGTATCTGCAAATACAAAATACCCACACAGATCCACGATAAGATCTTTAGTTCTCTCTGGACCATGACTTGAAAGGAATTTGGAAACATATCATGAGTAATAATGCTGTGTGAACCTGAGGCAATAACTTACTGTATGCAGCCCAAGTCGATGTCCTAAACACTCCTGACCATATCATGCAAGACAACAAATGAATCCCGCTATATTTGTTTACCTGGAAAGATGGAGCCAAGTTGCCAAAGTAGTATTCGCCTATTATTTAGCCATTGCCAGCACATTGTCCCGTAGCTCTCCGCATTTCACCCTGAACCATTGAATATTGTGTAACACTAAGGATGGAAGGATTCTTCAATACTGTAGGTACAGCTAGACAAACATTCACGCACACAGCTGATGGTTCAAAATGAACATACATTTACAAATGTGTATACTTACTTACTCTAACGAGTAACACATGCCACCTACGTAATCTCAGAAGCTTTTCTTCTTCTCCCTCCCACGACATCTCGGTTTAATCCCAGGGTCAGCAGCTGGAGTGGAAGGAGCCTGACCTATGGTGGAACCAGTTGGCTTTGGAGATTTGGTCAGGTGACCCTGAGGGTATTTGCATCCAGAGAGCCCAAACATGCTGAGTGTGTCCTGCCCAGAGGAAGTTGTGCCCTCTTTAGGTTGAACTCCCATACAGCTGAAGATCAAAGTCTGTGTGGAAGTGGAAGGCTAAGCCATCTCTGGAGTGTCCTGAAAGGAGACTTCTTGGGGTGGGTGAGGGCGTGAAGTGGTTGCTGTATGTAGCTCTTCCTCCAGCAGGGTGCCTACTGGTCCTGTGAGGAAGGGGCACCTAGAATGAGGCCAATGTCTCTCGCTGCCTTGTCGCCTTGCTGCTGCTATTGAATACTGATGGATAGGGTAATAGAGTGTAGGTTTGTGTGCATATCTAGATACTAAGGGTGCTAGACCTAACTCTGTGACAGCCCATACAGCTGAAAGAAGGCAGTTCACCACCACCTTCTCAAGGGCAACTAGGGATGGGCAAGAAATGCTGGCCAGCCGGCGACACCCTCAGCTCACAAATGAGTAGAAAATAAAAGCCACCGACCTGTCCATGGAGGCAACCAAATGCTTGCATATCTGAAGCAGCGCAGTCTCAACTGCATTGCTATAGTGCTGTAGCAATTGTATTAAGTTGTCCAGAGCTCCCAATGTGCCTGTGCTCCTATGTCTGCTGATGCATTTGTGTGAAGTTCCAAATTGCTGAATCGATGAGATCCCTACCTGCCTGGGGCAGAGCAGGTCTCTGGCAGTCCTCTGACTACCAATGACTTGGGTGTTTCTTCCTTGATTGGCTGCGGAGACATGGCCTTGAAGTGCTCTCCAACATGTGTTCCTGATATAACATGTCCACCAAAGAATCAGTATCTGAGCTGGTGGGGAGTGCAGGAGGCTGTCTTGCCAGTGCTGGCTCAGAGGCCTCTATGTTCTCTTTATCAGAGATGGAGGAGTGGATGTCTTGCAGTACTGCCTTCTTGATAAGAGATACCATGCAGATTCTACTTGGACCCGCAGGAAACAAAAGATAAAAAGCATCGCAAGTGACGGGTAGACGTTGTGGCATGTTAATAATGCATTCACAGTGGGAGAGTAGCACAGCAATGGATGATGCTTCTTAGTCAATAGCTGGGACATGGATGTTATAACGACTCCAATGAAGCAATCTATTGGGAAGTTTTTTCCAATGTTATTTATTAAAAATTAAAATCTTGAGAAAGATGAGCAGAAATACATTTTTAACAGATTCATCAATAGATAAAATGTAACATGGAAGTTTTGTATTAAGTTACATTATACATTACTTATGCAAGAAATTAACTGCAGGGTGATTTTATGAAATGTGTGTCAACACTAATTCAAATATCCAATGTTCAGACAATGATCAATTGAAAAACCCAATAACAGATCTGCAGACTGTCTCATCATGCATTAGAAAGTTAGTTATCAGATTTGGTGTTGAAATGCATAGCTTCATAGAGGCACCTAGGATGTTCACGAGTAACTGTTGAAACTGGAAGATGTTGACGAGACCTCTCAGCTAACAGTCTTTTGGTGTTTTCTATCTCATGCCTACATTGTGAAGAAATAACTGTTTGATATTATGTCATTAAAAAATCCTATCAGGGGCATGTTCAAATAAGTTAATCCACCATCAACCACACTAACTGTCGGTGCCACAGACGGATACCCCTGACTTTTGGATAACCGAGTTAGCGGGACTTTGTGAAAGCAGTTTTCTTGAATTCTTGACATTTCATGAGGCTTGAATTCAAAACCTACCTGCTCCAGAGGTGTGCAATAGCATCTCTGCAAAGGTTGATAAATAAATACCTGCATCAGTAATCAGATGCAGCTGGTGGTAGATCAACTGAATTTGGTAGTCTATATAAGATTTATATGGACATGCTGAACTGAATTGAAACACAAAACCTAGGCTATAGATTCCTTAATATTTGGTTTCATTCCAACAATGCAGTTTTGCCAGTTTTGAAACCTTGTCTATCTGCCTAAACAGAGCTCCTGCCATAACTTCATTAAAGCCACAGCAGAGTGTGACCAAATCCAGAGACTTTCCCATTCTTGCAAATGAAAATCAAATTAAGAGCTTTTGTTACAACACTTTCCTCAGCTTCATTGTGCAGTGCACTGGCTTTCCATGGGAGAACAGATTGCCCATTTTTGAATTGCTTAATTCTGTGAAAATATACATGGAAAGAAAGGACAAAGTAGTCTATGGATTGTCTAACTTTTTTGTAATCATTCATTGGATGTTGGCATTTCTGGGTTTGTCAGGATGTATTGCCCATCCCTAGTTGCCCCAGAGAAAGTGGTGGTGAGCTGCTTTCTTGAACTGCTGCAGCCCATGCGCCGTAGGGAAATGCCGTTAGGGAGGAAGTTACAAGATTTGGCCCAGCAACACTTAAGTTACAGTAATATATTTCCAAGTCAGAATGGTGAGTGGCTTGGAGATGAATCTGGAGTAGGTGGTGTTCCCATGTGCCTGCTGGCCATATCCTTCTAGATTGAAGTGGCTGTGTGTTGGGAAAGTGCTGTCTAAGGAGCCTTGGTGAATTTCTGCAGTGCATCTTGTAGATGGTACACAATACTGCTATTGATCATCAGTGGTGAAGGTTGTTTTGGATGTGATGCCAATTAAGTGGGTGGCTTTTTCCTGACTGGTGTCAGTTTTCCTGAGTGTTGTTGGATCTGCATTAATCCAGGCAAGTGGAGAGTATTCCATCACACTCCTGACCTGTGCCTTGTAGATGGTGAACAAGCTTTGGGGAGTTAGGAGATGATTTACTCACTGCAGGAATCCTACCTCTGACCTGCACTTGTAGCCACAGTACTTAAATAGCTGGTCCAATTCAATACCTGGTCTCTGATAATCCCCATGATGATGATAATGGGAGATTCAGTGATGGTAATGCCCCATTGAATGTCAAGCGGTAATGGTTAGATTCCCGCTCTTTTGTGGGTTTTGGATTTTTACCTATTGTCAGACAGTTACTGTATCCGGACAAATTAAATCTGAACTGGCAAAGAAATGTAAATTTGTTCTCAGGGCTTATTTAAAATGTATTTTAAAATTGTCATCTTCATGTTTAACTTTCTCAATGACCTTGTCTCTCCCAGCACGTTAATCTCCTCCATCAACTTCTTGAAATCACTAAACTAAAAGAACTGCTGATAGAATCATTCTGTTATGACACAGGGTGCTTTTGGCATAGTCAACCGTTCCTTTGTACTCCTAGGCCCATTATCATATTACTTAAAACAACAAATGCTGGAGATCAAAGCGGGTCAGACAGCATCCATGGAGAGACAGCAAGCTAACATTTTGAGTCTAGATGACTCTTCTTCAGAGCTGATATGAAGTGTGGAGGGGGCAGTATTTATGGTATAAGTTGGCATTAGCTTGCTCTGTCTCCATGGATGCTGTCTGACCTATTGTGATCTCCAGCATTTGGTGTTTTCAGTACAGATTCCAGCATCTGCAGTAATTTGCTCCTCCATTCTCATATTATATGGAAATCACAGTGGGTCAGGCAGCATCCGTGGAGAGAGAGCAAGCTAACATTTTGAGTCTAGATGACTCTGATGATAGTAGGAGCAGCTAATTTGCTCCTAGTATCATATTATATGGGTTGCATTCAGCACAGCTAACTCATTTTCTCACTCTTACCGCTTATTATCATTTATCAGCTTTTCTTCTGTCTTGGTCTACTATCCATAATCTCCTTGTTTACCTATGCCTTTCATATTTTTCTTTCTCTCCCTCTGGGTTCTGTCCCCACGTATCTGCTCACTTCTCTGCTTCTTCAAGACCCTCCTGAAAAGCAACTTTTCAACCATGTTTTTGGTCTGTCATTCTAATATCTCCTTGGTTTAAGGTTTTAGCAAAGATTTGTAGCTTGGGTTGTGCAAGTCAACAACCTCAATATCTCTTTGGCTTGGTGACTGTTGCTTTTATTATACAATCTCTTTTGTAGGATGGGATGCCTTTCTATGTTAAAGTTGCTTCATAAATGGTTTTATTTTATCTTCCCAATTGCTTGGAATAAAACTGAGAATATATAGGAATTTCATGGAACTATCAGCATTACATTATGTTCTGGGTTTTCTTTAGCAATCTGAAAAGAAGGATATTTTGGTGAGAGATGTGATGTGCAAAGCTTGCTGTCCTTAATCTGATTCTGCATATCTAGTTTTTCCTATATTTTTTAAGAGTATCAACTCAAAATATTAATCTTCTCTGACCAATGCTCATTTTCAAAGCTACTTCACTGATGCAAAATGAGCTATGAATCAGATTGGAAGAAATCTGTAAGAAATGAAGCCTATTGAAAGACACATTGATTCGTGTCCCTCTCTGTATCTCATGCAATGCAAATTTATTTTGGTGTGGTTGTAGCAAAAATATCACAAATGAGCTGGAGTTATTACTGAACGGTGTTACTTCATTACTTAATCACAGATATTATGAAATTTTGTTTTTGCTGTTGATGATTATTTGGTAGTTTGCACTTTTTGACAATGAATAATCTTCTATTTCAAACTATTCATAAACTTGGCAGATGGAGTTTAATGAAGGAAAGTGTGAACTCATGCAGCATAAATGACAAAACCAAAAGGCAGACTATTATTTAAATGGACAGGGACTCCAAATAAAGGGCAGCACAGAAGGATCTGAGTGTTCTTGTGCATGAAACACAAAAAGTTAGCATGCAGGTGTATCAAATAATTATGAGGGCAATTGGAATTTTGGCCTTTATTGCAATGCGCTGTAGTTTAAAAATAGGAAAATCTTGTTACAACTGTACAGGGTCTTGATGAGGCCACACCTGGGGTACTTGTGTACAACTTTGGTTCTTATATTTAAGAAAACATCTATTAGTATTGGAGGCGATTCACTAGGCTAATTTCTGGGATGAAGTAGTTAACTTATCAAGAACAGTCAAACGTGTAAGGCTTTTATTCATTACAGTTTAGGGGAATGAGGGGTGATCTTATTGAAACATGCAAGATTTCAAATGTTTTGGTAGGGTAGATGTTAAGAAGATGCTTCCACTAGTGGGGCACTATCAAACTAGGGGACATAGTTACATAAAAAGGGGAGACTCATTTAAACTGAGACATGAAGGAATTTCATCTCTCAGAGGGTAGTATATGTCAAGAATTGTCTTTCCCAGGGATTTTTGGAGGCTATGTCACTAAAAATATTTAACAAAGAGATGGATAGATTTTGAAATGTTCAGAAGTCGAACTAGTGTGAAAGAGGAGTTGAAGCCTGGGGCAGATCAACTTGTGGAGTTGAATGGCCTACTCCTACTCCTGTCTTTTATGTCTCTTCTTATGTTCTTATAAATGATTGGATTTTTGTGTCTAAGCTCTATTTTTTTTAGAAATGTGTATACTTGATTGCTCTAACAATACCTACAGTAGAATGTGTACTGAGACATTTTTTAATTTAAGGCCTTTCTGTTAGAAGAGACTGACTTGGATCGTACACAAGTCTTTTTTTTATTCATAGTGGCACATATGACCTAATCTTTGGAAAGGCATCAGCAATGGAGATCGACTTTTGACACTGCTCCCTCAGTTAATGCATATGAGCTTGTTGTCAGATATGATTTCAATTTTTCTGCCTGTTGGGCTTGACCATCACTGTGTTATGTCTTGCCATGGCTATGTTGGTAGAGCAATGCTATGTGTCGATCCTGATCTGCCATGACCAATGAAGCATTTCTTAAAGTTACGAATTGTATGCTCTACAATGTACTAATTGTGTGCCCTACGATAATCTTGGGAAGTTGCATGAACCTTGCATGTGTCCTCTGCTTCTGTATGCAGTTACTATAAAACGCCATTAGTCATGACTGAATAAAATAGCTTTCTTTTCAGCAGAACCACCCTACCAGTTTGTCTTTGTGTTGAGATCAGTGTTCACAAATGATTGCCTTAAAGTTAAAGCATCATGACTACTGTTGGGAATCAGACGTTGGACAGCACGATCACTGACTATCGAAACTTGTTAAAGTGAAACACCTTTCTGTTTGTAAAGACTATGGCATTGTGTCCAAGGAGCAAATCACAGTGTGGGTGCCAATGACATGCCTATGCTTTGGGGATGACGGCAATATAAGCACATTGGGGAACCTTGTTTCACTGCTGTTGCAGTTCAATGGATAATGCAATTGATGAATTATCTTTCCCAAATAATGCATGAGTCACTTGTTTGATACACATGTGTACTATAAATTAAGTCATATTTCATGTATCCTCTGTGATAACATGGCAGAAACTGAAGGCAGTTGAGAGTGGTAGGGACTGTACTTGACATAAACAATGACAGTATTCACAGTTATCTACCATTTTGTTTGCAACAGATATCATTTCACTAATTGCCTCCTCATTGAGGGTAAGTCTCAGAAGTAGTTCTCCATTGACATTGTCAATTATCTGTAGAGAGGCGTGTAGCAGAAACTGTTTGCATATTAACAGATGCAGGCAGTTCACTTCTGGTGCAATAAGACCTTCCTGCTTTCCCTTGATCTTTTTTGCCCTGCGCCATCAAACTCAAAGAAGGGTTGATGTGTATTAAGTATAGTATGTAACAGTAATTAGAAAATTGGTATTTCACAGAGAGTAAATGGTTGAATAATGAGAATAATTAGGCATCCAGCTGCCTGTTGGCAAGCTTTGGTAATTGGATGGGAGAACCCCTGTTACTGCAGCCATTGTTGATGGAGGATTTGTCCACTAGAAACTTGCTAGGTGGCTGCAACAGTCTTCCTGGTGATAAAATGCTGTAGAGGGTTTAGAAAGTGGTCCTTAATTAGTTTAATTAGCTACCCACTTCAGTCAGTGCAACCATGCTGCTGCCATTCAGAATATCCTATGATGGCAGTTGGGGAGGATTGTCATCTCCTGATACCTCTGACATTATTTCCAAGGCCTCTCACACCCCTGGCTATTTTAAGAGTGTTGGTTAAAAAAAAAGCCACATATTTTGGTGTCATGCACTTGTAGATATTTGAATCAACCTGTTCAGACATGTTACGATATACCTCTGGAGCAGGTGAAACTTGAAATTGGGTCTCCTGGCTCTGACATATGGATACTACCGGGACACCACCATCCCACCATGCAATTGTATCCTGTGCCTGGTTAATCCCATGTTTACTTTTCTTTTAATATATCAATTCAATGTTTAATAGCCTGCTGATCAGGCTATGTCAGTTTTGGCTCCTTTGGTAGCACTTGTGCGTTTGCGTCACAAGATTCTATATTAAAGTTCCACTCCAGAACCTGAGTACAACAGTCAAGGTTAATATCTGACTGAGTCACAGAATTGTTAAGATGCAGAAGGAAGTCATTCAACCTATTTTGTCTGCATTGGCTATCTGAACATTTTGATTTCGCCTTAATCTCCTTAAATTTGCCCATTAGCTGGCACATTGTTTCTTTTTGAATAATCATCCAATGCCCCCTTGGAAGACTCATTTGAATCTGCCTCCACCACACTTTCAGATGATGCATTCCAAACGCAGACTACTCATTGTGTGAAAAAGACATTTTTTTCTCACCTCAATTTTTTTGCAAAATCTTGAAAACTCTACCCTTTGGTTTTTGATCCAATTACAAATGGAACAGTTTCTATGTATCCACACAATCCAGACACCTCATAATTTTGAAAGCTTTTATCAAATCTCCTCTTAGCCTTTTCCTCTCCAAGGAAACCAGTCCCAACTTCTCCAATCTTCCCTGGAGTCATTCTTGTAAACCTCTTCTGCATTTTTCTCCAAAGCATACATATTTTTCCTATTGTGAAGTGCCCAGAACTGTACGCTCCAGTTGAGGTCTAACTTATGTAAGTTCATCATAACCTCCCAGCTCTTGTACACTCTGCCCCTATGAATGAAGTTTAGAATACTGAGTGTGTTATTGACAGCTCTCTCCACCTATTCTGCCACCTTTAATGACTATGGACATAAATACACAATTCTCTCTGTTCCATGCATACCCTCGTACATAATACCCATTATTTTATAATGTCAATTCATTGTCATTGCACCGAGTTAAAAAAACTCCCCCTTTGCCACATTAAACTTCATCAGCTTCTCCATTCATGTAAAAACACACTTTTGAAGTTCTACTCACAGTTTATAATTCTTCTAAGATTTGTGTTATATGGAAACTTCAAAATTGTCCCTTCACATCAATGTCCAACTCATTGAGAAAGCAAGGGTCCCTAATATTGACCCCTGGGGAATTCTGCTATAAACCTTCTTTCAGACTGAAAAACATCCATTAACCATTATCCTCTATTCCAGTTCTGAAGAAGGATCATTCTGGACACAAAATGTTAATTCTGTCTCTTTTTACAGTGGTTGCCAGAACTGCTGAGTTTCTTCAGCATTCTCTGCATTCGTTAACCATTACTCGCTATTTTCTATTACTCAGCCATTTTTTAATCCACCTTGCAAGTCTTGAATGCCTCAATCAAACCTGAAGTTCCATGAATTTTAACTTTCCTAACAAACCTGTTGTCTATATTGACCGCCTGTGAAAATACATGTGCACTATATTAACAGCCTTCCCCTCATCAACCCTCTCTGTCCGCTTAACAAATCAATGCCAACTCTTTTGAATCAAACAATATTTTTCCATGTGATTACCAATTCTATAATGAATAATTGTTTCTAAATTAAATCTATCCTGTATAATTGTTGGCTGCTGAGGGATTGTTGTACCATCAGAGATACAAATGTCAGATTACATATTGAACCCTGTTGGATAGTTAAAAATTGTCCCATGGTACTATTTTGAACAAGATGTTGGAATTATCCCTGGTGTATCGGTCTATATTTATCCCTCAGTGAACATTGCAAAAACACATTACTAAATCATTATCAAATTATTGTCTGTGGGAGTTTTCTGAGCACAAATTGGGAACCGTGGTTCCAGTGACTGTATTTCAAAAGTACTGCATTCGTTAAAGCACTTTGAGATCTCTGGTGGTTGTGAAAAGTACAATATAAGTATGAGTCTTTCTTTGATCATGGGTTGCTCTTCAGTCCCTCACATTCATTTTGCTGCACACTAAAATTGTTCATTGTTCACAATCATCTTTATGGCTGTCAAAATTATAATCTTCACATCTGGATGTATTTTTCATTACTATTCTTTGCTAATTATGAAAGATTGTAAGTCATTCAATTGCATTATTGTAGGTGTATTTTAACTGACTGACATTTGGACACCAAAAAACAATATGATAAAGACTGTACCAAAGACCAAAAAGTGAACTGTCTTTTAATGTACATTTATGTATTGGGGAAAGTTAATCCATAATTTTTCTGATTTTTTTTAGAAAGACTCTTTTTTTCTGGTGGGACAACAGTGGAGCTAACAATCTGATGATGTAATGCCTGATATTTATCTCTTCATGTTTTATATCATCAATGCTTTTGTCTTGTTAATTCTTCCGATAATAATTTAAAAATGTGCAAACTGTGAGGGAGGTGTTGCGAGCAAGCATGGCATTCATTGCCTATCTGCAGATACCATTGTGTAAATAGTGGTAAATATTTCTATTCTATCTTTTTACAGTTGTTATATACTAACTGATTACATCAGTTTGGGTGACATGTACAGTCACTTAAGCAATCACTGAATTTGGAAAATAAACTGAGATGGAACATTTTTAGATTGCAAGGAAAAAAATAAATGGTTTTCTTAATTTGTCAGCTCTAATGAACAAAACAGTGGCATCACTGTATGCGTCTAAAAGTATTTAAATTATCAACAAAATGTAATATATCTCTAACAAGTGTAATCCTGGCCACAGACTCCTGATTATAATATCTAAAGGTTGCAGTGTTTATACCTAGCAGACTTTAGACCTTGACGTGTACGCTTGAATATTTTAAGACAGTCACCAAGTGATAATATCCCCAAGGAAAAGAATAGGGCTGCTATCTACATTTCTTTTTAAGCAAACAAAGTTTCATTTTTGAATGCTTGTCTGTAAATTTCTAAAACACAAACTGGATACCTGATGTTAATCACACTCCCAATAACATCATTGCCACAGGAGTGAGAATTGTGGAGAATATACGAGAATAGGCACTCAAGCAGTATTGATACTTCTGATCCCTGTGTGGCTGAAGGTCGGAAAATTAACTCCCAAAAATAAATTTTAGCTGTAAAGTCTAATTTGTCAATATTGGGTTTCACAATCGGGAGTTGCTAATTATAACAATAACAATAAATTTTAATCATCTGCAATATATATCTTAGAAGTTAAGATTTAATCCTTTACCTTGCACGTCCTTTAGCCCACTTATGAATTTGACACCAATTTACAATCCCAGAAAGGATTCACATCAAACATTTTTATTATGAGTGCTTGCAGAAATAGTAGGTGATATTTTGAAGGGCCCTTGTGCTTTCAGTGTTTAAAATTCACCTATATTTCTATATCAGAGTCAGTATCCAACCTCCAAAATGTCTCCAGTGGAATGTACATATTAACCTCAAGTTTGATGGGTTAGCCAAAATGAAATGAAACAAAATGAGAAGAAAAAAGATATGTATCCTGGGATGCCTTAATGATTAGAAAGGTTTTAATACATTTCTGTGTTTTGCTAAAGAAACGTGTCTGTTTAGATTAAGTGTTGTAACTTAATCAGTTGCAGTAACCAACAGAAATGTCATAGTAAATGACTGAAATCATGTTTGAAAACAGATACAGTGAATCAGATGTTAAAATGTAGTCCATTTATCAGGTAAAGTTATGACTATCACAGAAATGTGCTGAGTAAATATCATACGGTTGATTGGGTAACATAAATGTGATAACACCATGAGCAAGCTAAGCCTGGGGTCAAAGTTTGTTAAGACGAAGAGATGAACCTCTTTCCAGGGAAAACCAGCAATTCTTAATTAGTTAATTGATCAAACTAGCCATGGAAAACAAGGCACGTTTGTGATGTTTACTAGATTGATCAAGCTGATCACTTGCTGAAGACTGGACAGTGTCAGAGATTGAACGTACAGACAGTCTGTATAGAAAAATAATATAAGAAAATTTGCCTCAGAGCATGATTAGCTAGCTCAGGTCATCTAATCAGCGGCTGGAGGTTGGGTTGGGAATGTTGAATAATCAGATCAGCCACGATAATACTGAATGATGGAGAAGGTTCATGGGGCTGAGTGGGCACTGTCCTGATTCGATTTGTATCTTCATTAAATGACTAAAGCATGAAATGCTGTAGCTGAGGGTGTGGTGGAGGCAGCTTTAATCAAGGCATTTAAAAGAGAATTAGAATGATCACAGTCAAAGGACGAATGGGTAAATTTGAATCATGTGTTCTTTCCCTTCATATCCAAGACTTCGATGCATTGTTTGATATAATGTTTTTCCCTTTTTTATCCTGATGCTTATTGAATGAGGGCAAGGCAATCTTAAAACCCTGTTTAATTGAATTTCAGTCTTGGGGTAAAAGGACCTCCACCAGTATATGGTGATGGAGGGCAGTGTAGCAGTCAAGTGGACTCTCACTGGAATAAAGGGTGTATTTGGTGGAAGGATTTCTCAGCCCAATGTAACCCACAGGTTTCATCTCATGAATGTACTGTAAAAGCTTCCTTACTTAACTTTAATTTCCTTACATGTTTATAATACCTGATGATAGTGTAATAGAGAATCCCTGCTTTGTGATATTTGAGGCATTTCTGTTCAAATCACATGTTACATTTCTGGCATAATGGCAGGATTAAACAGCACAGGTATCAAGCCACGGCAAATAAGGTTTGAGTTTGAGTTTGATTTGTTGCTATCACATGTACCAAGACACAGTGATAAGGGTTTTGTGTGCTATACAGGCCGATTGCACCATACAAAATGTGACAGGGTAGCAGAACTGCGAGCAGAATACAGTGTTACAGCTGCAGAGAAGGTGCAGAGAGAGATAAATCAACATTAACATTTGAGAAGTCCATTCAAAAGTCTGATAACAGCAGGGACAAAGCTGTTCTTGAATCTGTTTGTACGTGTATTCAAACTTATATATTTTCTGCCTGATAGAAGTGCGTGGAAGAGAGTATAACTGGGGTGGGAGGAGTCTTTGATTAAGCTGGTTGCTTTCAAGAGGCAGCAGAAAGTATAGATGGAGTCAATAGATAAAAGGTTGGTTTGCATGATGGACTGGGCTCTGTTCACAACTTTCTGTAGTTTCCTGTGCAAAGAGCAGTTGCTATACCACTGTGATGAATCCAGATAGGATGCTTTCTATGGTGCATCTATAAAAATTGTTGAGAGTTCTTTGTGGACATGCTGAATTTCCTTAGCCTCCTGAGGAAGTAGAGGCTTTGTTGTGATTGCTTGACCATCATGAATATGTGGGTGGACCAGAACAGATTGTCAGTGATCATCACTCCCAGGAACTTGACGTTCCCAACCATCTCCACCTCAGCACCAATGATGCAGATAGGGGTGTAGCCCTCCACTCCGCTTCCTGAAGTCAATCACAAGCTCCTTTGTTTTGCTGACATTGATGGAGAGATTGTTGTCTTTATACCATGCCATTAAGCACTCAATCTCTTTCCTGTATTTTGTCTTGTCGTTATTTGAGATCTGACCTACAATGATGGTGTCATCAGCAAATTTGTAAATTGAGTTGGGGCAGAATTTGGCCACACAGTCATGAGTCTACAAGAAATAGAGTAGGGAGTGGAGTACACATTGTGGGGCACTGGTGTTGTTGCCTATTCTTACTGATTGCGGTCTATAGGTCAGGAAGTTGAGGATCCAGTTATAGAGTGGGGAGCTGAGACCTAGGTTTTTGAGATGCGGCAGATGGGTGAGGAGTTGAAACTGACAAGTTCCACGACGGATGCTGAAGCCATTTTGGGATCACTGAAGGCTCAGGCATTGGTGAAGGAGATTACATCTTGAGGCCAAGCCCAGGTAAAGGCTCTCTATATGCATTTCCTTGACGCTTTGGAGGAAGGAAGCAGTACTCCTGGTTGGATATTCTACTCACTGATGACTATGAAGCTGACAGATTTGGAGGAAGACCAGAAACACCTTATAGTCCAGTGATTAAGGGCTGGATTGAGGGTATACAGCTGGTCTTGGCATTCAGGTGCCTCAACATGAGTGAGCAGGCAGTGGCTTGTGATAGAATGGGATTTGTGCAGGAAAGCCCATTGGGAAATACTGGGAAGGGTACACATTTTCAACGATGTCTGCAATAGATCATTGGGCTATTGATGAGGGTTTTTGAGCATGGCAGTAACCTGACACAGCTATTGGCTGGGAACATGAATGTGAAGAGGGTTAATAGTGACAAACTACAATTGCCTTTCTTTGATGAGAGCGATCACTTCATCTAGATCATGGGGAAAGACTAGACTCTTCAGAGCAGGAAAGAGGTTATATTGGGCAGTTAGTATGAATGGCGATGTGAACCTCAGGCTGAAAAGACTGGCACAGCAGATTGCAGTCGACTAGATTGAGCGAAGTACTATATTCACTGTTCATAGTATGGTCTCCTTTACATTGGGGAGGTGAGGTGCAGACTGAGTAAACCCCTTGCAGAACACCTACATTCTGTCCGCAAAAATGAACCTGAGCTTTCGATTGTCTTCCATTTCAACACACCACCATGTTCCCTGGCCAACATCTCTATCTCAAGCTTGTTACAGACCTCCAGCAAAGGTCAGCACAAGCTGGAAGAACAACACCTCATTTTCCACTTGAAAACCCTGCGATCTTCTATAGTCAATATTGAGTGCAATAATTTTAAGCCTTGAGCAATTTCTCCTATGTCCTTACCCCAACTCCCATACATGGGGCCTTGTCATCACATAGGCCGCGACCACAAACAACCTATTGTCAGCTTCTAACGGTCACCATCAGCAGATATTTATTCTCCCATTCCTTTGCTTGCCAAGTGTTTTTCTCTCTCTCTGAGCTCCATCTATACCAATTGTTTACTCCTCCCCCACCCCACCCCTTCTCTAGCATAAATACCAACCTTTTCCTAGCTACAATCAGTTCTGAAGAAGGGTTGCTGAACCCAAAATGTTAACTCTGTTTTCCGTCCACAGATGCTGTCAGACCTGTTGGGTTTTTCCAGCAATTCCTGGTTTTGTATATTTTGGCCAATGTTTAGACAGAATGGGAGGTTGTAATCTCGGCTATGATCACTAATGTTGTGGAGGAGTTTCCTCGTTGATTATTCTATTCAGCATGGTGATGAAGAACTGTGTGACAATTTTTATGTCTATATTGCTGGATGAATTAATATTGAATGAACTGTCTTCCTTTTGATGCAGGAATTGACATTTTAAACTCAGTTAAGTCTTCAAGCAGTTAGCCAGGCAAAGACATGAAACTTAAATTTTAGATAACAAGGTGGACCCTTTTTCAGAAATCAGACCCGAAATGTCAGCTTTCCTGCTCCTCTGATGCTGCTTGGCCTGCTGTGTTCATCCAGCTCTACACCTTGTTATCTCAGATTCTCCAGCATCGGCAGTTCCCACTATCTCTGAAACTTAAATTTTAACCTAATTTCATTAAAAGATAGGTTAATGATCTTCATTTATGTATGGGTTTCCAAATAACATCAGTGGATAAACATTTGAGTACTACTGTACTTATCTCTTTGTGCAAGGATGTATCACTTGTTTCCTCATTTAAGACTATCCTTGAAACCTATTTCTTTGATCACCTTTTGGACACTCTCTTCAGCTCTCTTTCTTTGGTTCAGCTTCTATGTTTTGATTTTGTAAAATAAATCTATTACAAAGATACTTGAGATGCAGTATGGATACAAGGTTTGTTTTGCATATTGTATTGCATCCACCATTAAGAAGAAGTTGATCTGCATATGCCTGTGAAAGTCATGGAAACCAATAGAAAGAAGTAGAAACAGAGTTCTTTAATCACATTTGGTTACTTCCATCCTAAAATTCCTTGCTTTTTCATCACTTCTACTGTATGATATTCATCAGAAACATAGAATCCAACAATGCACTTCTGGAATAATTACTTTGAAATATCTCAGTCAAGAGATAGTCTTAGTGTTTCCATCACATTTACAAACATTTGCTTTGTTACTGTGATGAAACATTTTCAGTTACAGTTATTCTTAGGTTTCAACACTTTGGTCATGTCAAAATGCCTTGCACTTTCTGGAACACAATATTAAATCATTTATATATACATGTACTTAAACCTGCCATTTCCAGTTACTGAATGTTGAAAACCTAAAATGAATTGTTTAATTATTTATATTTTTGATTTTATAATAAAGGTAATGTAATTATTTGCTCTTATTTGAGCTTCAGGCACATAGATATTCCAGTTATATATCAGATATGGGCATTTCAATAAAATATTTTAAGCAAATATGAATTTAAATTGTCCTACTTCAATTGAAATTTGAGAAAAAATAATAAGAAAGTATTTGCATAGCATTTGTACATATCCTTAATGTGTCCCAAGGATATTCAATACCTGTTCACAACCAATGAATTTCTTTTGACATGCAGGTATTGTTGTAATGAAGGCCCGCAAAATATTACATTTAAAAACAGCAAAGCCTCACAAATAAAACAAACAAAGAATTCCATTTATATAGTGCCTTTCATGATCTTGACATGCCCAAGAATTTGTTCTATCCAATTAACTGCTATTAAGTGTAATCACTATTGCAAAATATTAAATTATTGATCAGTTCTTGGTAAAATTTTTCAAATGAGTAACGTTGGCTGGAATATCAGGAGAACCTACAGTTTTCCTTCTGCTGTGGAATATTTCACATCTACTTGAACAGCCTCAGTTTGGTATCTCATTGAAAAGATGGCACTTCTGACCCCACCACATTGCTCGAGTTTCTGTCACTGTTTCGCTGATACATTTTATCTGAATTTTGTCATTGGCTGCATCCTTAGTTTCAATCATGCATTCCCCCGTTTGGCATTTTTTGTATGACCTGGCCTTCCGAACCTAACACTTCAATGTAAATCAGAAGTAGTACAGGGGTAATTCACCTAGCATTCCCTCCTTACTTTTTCAACATCAATGAACAAAGTTCCATTGTTTCCTAATTTTCAACCAGTTTGCTAACCATTCCCAGATTTTGCCATGAATTACTCAAGTTTTAAACCTGAAATGAAAGTGTGAGGTAAAAGCTGGAAAGGTCCAATCGCTACATATAGTATAATTTCAAAGAAACATACAATGGTTGCAATGCAGAAAAAGAGCATTCGGCCTATTCTGTACATCCATCTCCAGGCAAGAGTAACTCATTCCCTCCCTGCCCCTTTCTAAAAGCCCTACTTATACCTGCCACCACCAAAATCTCATGAGTACAAATGCAAATTTGAACTTTGGTACAATGAGACACATTTAAATCGTGATGATATAACTGATCACATTACTCTGACAGCAGCAACAGAGAAGACACTAAACAGCTGTATTTGAGAACCTACTATGTGCAGATGACAATAAAGAAATATAAAGGTTTATAAGGGGCTGAAGGAACTAGCAACCTCAGTGACAGCATATGTACAAACACCATAGCCCGAGATACCCCAGATTTGTAGCCCTGTGCAGCAGCAGTATTGGTTTAAAGCACAAAATAAAGTCTTGTGGCAGCTAGTGGCAAAATATTCTAGAGCCACAATCTGAAGAGTCTGAAACACACAGCTGAAATGGGAAGACTTTTAAATCAGAGTCGGAGCTGGGAAGACTTTGACAATGCAGGATGATTTCAGGAACAGGACAAGACTTCAGAAAATTTCAATTACAATGATACAGAGAGGGAAGACTCTAAAGCGCAAGAAAAAACAGACCTTTGAAGACTTCAAAGCCTACCCACGAACTGGCAAAACTCTGGAGAGTAAAATACAGGATTAGAACAATTTGGCGGTAAAATAGGAAAACCCAAGTATTTATCAGTATCAGTCAAGCAAGGTAGTCACTGGGGATGGCAGCTCTGGTAGACATCTAGCCATTATCTCAAGGATTGAGATTGCAATGAGGTCAGAAGCTCTGAAGCAGTAGTTTAGTGTTATAGAATAGCTTCAGACTTACATTCGACGAAGCAGTGCCTTGCAAGTCAAAATATTTTCATATGCTATAGGTCAAATAGCTAATGATGTTCTGGCAAGACAAAGGATAGAAGAAAATACTATGGATTATTATGCATTGATTAAAGTATTCATGTGTACTGTAGTTGCAAAATCAATTTAATGAAAGAACAAGGGAGATCAATCCACTGATCATTTGGAAGAATCAATAGAAGTTTATAACAGATTTATGTTATCTAGCAGGAAGTTGCAGGTACAGAGCTTTGAAGGATGAATTAATTAGAGATTGTGTGGTAGTCAGTGTGAGGGATGAGAAGGCATCAGGCTTTCTTCAAATAAAGGAACATCTGACATTGGTTCAGGCAATCCAATTCACTCTGCAGGCAGAAATCATGACCCAAATCAGTCAGTTCTATGAGGAAATATCAGAGATTCTTCTGATACGATTGGATATGTTGGCCCAAAAATGGTATGTCATCCTCCCGAAAGCCTGCCAGAACACTAAAGTAGAATCAAAATCATTGACCATATCAGGTTTTCAGGATGATGTCCCAAACAGAATCACAGCACAATGAATATCCAACAGGGTGAGCTGAGTCCTATTAATGTCGTCAATTGGAATACTTTAAAAAATATTGTAAGTTAACAGAATCTTCATGACCTCAAAAATGAAGAAGAGGCCCTCCAGCAAGAAAATTTCCAGAGAAGTAGAAATCAAGCAACAGGAAGCAATTCAAGATTTTAAAGATACACAGTAGAAGAGAAAGACAACATTTCTGAGGAACATCAAATAGAGTCAAGATAGATTCTGGATCATCAAATTGAAGGTATAAGGGTTTGAAACAGAAAGTGAAGCCACAGCAGCATCTGTTTCGATACTGACGGACCGCTTACCATGGTTGAAGTCTGTAATGGTCAGATCAGCTAACATGAAAATCCAGGAGGTACAGATTCAGGCTCATGGAAAATCACAATGAAACTTACTGCAATTTAGGTTTATATTATAATCATTTGAGAATTTGGATTTTAAAGTAGAGATAAATGTTTGCTTGTTTTGTGTTCTGTTAAGGTGACTTCTTTTTAAGCGATCAGAGAGTTAACTTGAATGTTGAGTTCAAATATTATTTCTAATAAAGTATATGACCTAAGTTAAATCAGAAGGACTTATCCAAGGCATTAATTGACAAAATGTTTACAAATTTGAAGTTTCATGACATGCAGTAAGATAGACTGGAGTCATAAACAGTTTCGTGCTGCAAAATATAGTTTCATACTCGCAGAAGAGCAGTTTAGTTTCTGACAGTTCAGGGCTTCTGAATTATAAAGAAGTTTGAGAAGTGTTTAGCCAGTGAAATAAGCTGATGTCTGTGTAAGTTGGGGAGAGACAGTAAAGAAAAGAATCACATCTGATGAATGTACAGAAAAATTACCAAAAGAAAATGCTTGCATCATCATCATCAGTTCAGTAGGAAATTAAAATGTTAAGATAGAAGTGATCCTTCACTGGGATTGAGTGACTGTCAAACAGATTACTGGAAAAAATGTTGAACTTTTTTGTTACCTATGTTAAGATCTTGCATTATTTAGCTTTTTTCTATATTGTATCATAAACCTGTGTTCTTTTGTTAAAAGAATTTTAGTAGCCTCATGTGAATATGTTCGGTGCTGGACCCCCAAGGTAACCAAACTATAAAACTAAAATTTGTGATCCATAAAGCCATGTTTCACTCTGAGATCAAACTTGTCTAGTATGAGCATTGGTTGAGACCATAACATTAGTCATAGAGGACAAAATGCCAGAGAAACATCATAGATACTAAGGAATCAGAATACTTCATCGTTGACCAGCAACGTATTTGTCTAGGTTTCTTACAGGGAGTGAATAAAATACTTCAGAATTAAGACAGGAGGGAATTTTGGAATGATTTCCAAAAATTATTCAAAGGTTTAGGCAAATTGATACTAGAAGAATCAAATTAGTTTAAGAAGATGCTACGGCTATCAGCCTGTGCACTGCCAGGAAAATTCCTCATCCTTTGATGGGAAAAGTATAATTAGTTGGACAGCATGGTTGAAAGTTGGGTCATATCATCAGTAACAGTACCTACATAATGGTGCTCAAGGCTTGTAACAGTTCCCAAGATAAATGGAGAACTAGGATTTTGTATGGACTTCACTCAGCTAAACAAAACAGTTAGGATTGAAATCCATTCTATTTCATCTCTTTACAATATTTTTGGCTGAATTGGCAATGCTGAGTTTTGCCAAATACCCTCAGACCAACAGTCAACATTACTGACTACATTTAATATACCATTTGAGCACTATTGCTTAAAATGTAAATCATTTTTGATCACCTCTGCATCAGGCATTTTCTAAAGGACAAAGTCTAGATTCCTGGAAGGGAAACAGGGAACCAGTTAGATTATGGATGACATCTAAGCACATGGGAAAACAAAGAATGAATATGACTAGGTGACATGCTAAAGGTATGATACAATTGGCTCTAAATGCCAATTCTTAAGAATGACAATGACCTTTCTAAGACAAATTGACAAGAATGAGGCACCACAGTGGAACCACAGAAATGGGTACTTTCAGTGAGCTTTGGCACTGAAATCCAGACAATGTACAGTACTTCTTATTCATTATAAATCAAGTGGAAAGGGTTATTCCCAAACTCAGTCAGTTTTACCTAATCCATAAGATGTTTTTTGAGAAAAGGCCAGCAATAGTATCAGTGTCAGGTCTACAGTTTTGGCATGATTCAAGAGCAATTAATTTACACTGGTGCCTTAGCACATAATAATCTAGGCTGATTTAGTATAGCAACCACTGACATAGCATTCACAGGACTGGTAACAGTCCTTATTCAAGCATAAACTGATGGAATATGAAAACTGGTCTATTTTACATTGACAGGTTTGACCGAGATTTAAACAAAGGTACACAACCAGACAGAAGGAAACATTAGCAGTTACACGGAGGAGTGAAAGGTTTGCAGACTACCTCATGGGATGCAAATTCTAAGTTTAGAAGGTCCACAAAATTTTAGTATCACGATTGTCATTGAAACAATTCAAAAATGCCTCTACCCATTTGAAGGTTCAGGCTTAATCTAATGAGATGTGACTATGATCAGTGTTACAGAAAGTAATGGCAGATGCACTGTCAACAGCAGCAGTGGATTGAGCAGGTAAAGGAGATCTTAGTCTTGTTCAGGAATTAGAATGCTATTCAACAGCTATAACCAACACTTTACTAGCAACCAAGGGAATAATCAGAAATTTGTGCAGCTCAAAAACCTGACAAAGTTAATATAAAAGTCAGACAACTCTGTGTGCAGGTTGAAATCTAGTCCAGTAGATCAAATGCTGAAAGGGAACCATGAGCAGAAACAACTCTACACAATAGTGGAAGATTTGTTGGTTTCTGGCTCTAGGATGTTTATTTCAAAGTTGATGTAAATATAAATCCTGCAGAAACTCCATGGGAATCATCTAAGTATCACAAAGTGCAGAACAAAAGCACACCAATTTATTTTAATGATAGGCATTTCAAAAGATATACAGAATTACATTTTGCCATGCCAAATGTGTGTCAAACACATCCAAACACTCACAAAGCTAATTATTTCATCAAGATAAAAAATGGTGTGGCACAGTGGTTCTGTGGCTAGCACAATTGCCTCAGAGCACCAGGGACGTGGGTTCAATTCCACCTCAGGTGACTGCCTCTATGGAGTTTACGCATTCTCCCCAGGTCTACTTTGGTTTCCTCCCACAGTCCAAAGAATGTGCAGGTTAGGTGATCAGCCATGCTAGATTGCTCATAGTCTCCAGGGATAGTGGATTAACCATGGGAAATGCAGGGTTATGGGGATAGGGTAGGGGGATGGGATGCATTTCAACTGGTCACTGTGGACTTGATGGGCTGAATGGCCTCCTTCAACACAGTAGGGATTCTATGATTTCCAGAAAGGCTATTGAAAAGGCCACTAATAGATTTCTTTGATTTCAAAGGGAAAAAGTATTTAATCCGAGTTGACTTTTATTCAAGATGGATCAAACTGCCAAGACTTCAATCAATCACTCAGTGATGGGATCACTGAAAAGGACCTTTGCCATACACAGACTCCTGCAAGAATTAGTATTGGGCAATGGATCTCAACTCATGAAAAGGTAGTTCATTTAGGAGGTAAGTATCAACAAGGTAACAAGTTCTTCACTCCATCCTCAGTCAAATGGAGAGACAGAAAGAGCTTCCAAAACTGCAAAGTCAGTGGTGCATAAATATCCAAAGACTGGGAAATAGCAGTAATCAGTGTAGAGCAGCACCATTGAATAATAAGTACTCACCAACTGAACTGTAATTGGAGAGGGTATTAAAACTTTTAGAACACAACCTCAGGTCACAGATAACTTCTAAAGAATATGAGCAAGTAAAACAACCAGGGAAATGCCACAGCAAATAGCAGCAGATACAAATACAACTCCAAAGGGCAAAAATTCATTCAACCTTAAAGTCGGTGCAAGAAGCCTAGCTAAGGAACAAGAAGCCAGAAACCATAGTCATCAGACAAACAGATGAACCACAAACTTGTTAGAATGCCCAAAGGGGCATTCAGGAGAAACAGAAAGGTATTGATTTTATACAAGTCAAGAAGTGAGACTGAGTACAATTACATCAGATTTGGGAGAGCCATAACAATACTACATCAAACAAGATGCAGAATGGTACAATTAAGCCAGCTAAAGTACAATGTCATCACCCTTGTGTTGTACTCAAGTAGACTAGATCAGGATTTTGATCTGAGGTCCAGGTCACCTTGAATTGTGAGATTCAGAGTTTCATGTAGGGAGATGATGATGATGGCAGTAACAATGATAATGGTTACAATGATGTTAATAATCACGTTAATGGTTGCAAAGACAATATGTAGAATCTTACAGCGACCTGGATGACAGTGGGATTTGTGGTGGAATTGCTCAAGAAGTTCGGTGAGGCCTATCCCAAAGTCAGGAATGACCACTGTATCTTTGACACATTTGCCAATGGTCAAGGTGAGCTTCTCGCTAGGCAGCAGCAAGTTCCCAATTAAAGGGGATTATTGCTTTTTAAACAGCTTATTAATGCTACAACTCACCTCATTAAATATTCAGTTTCCCAACTTACCAAACATGCTGAACAAGATTGACACTTAAAATTCTCAACATGGAAATCAGAGTTTGTACCTGGCAACTTCAGCTCACTGCTTGCTCCAAAGGACATCCATGTTGTACACTGGGCACCAATATCTCAGGGCACGTTCTATGGCCATTAGCCACACGTAACCCACATCCAGAGTCATTAGCATCCCATATATGCCAGCCTCCAAGAACCTCCACTTAAAGTAGGCTACTGCACTTCAAAGCTGCATCTTGGCCTGCCCCATCCACGTCCACTATCATAGTAATTCTGTTGCAAGGACATTGCATAAATCAGGAACACGGACCTAACTCATGGACTGGACTTGGCTTCATGCCCAGCTTGTTCACTTGCTGTCATAGTGCTCACTCAATTTGAGCCTACCAGGATGCTCACAGCATCCCTGCCCGGTCTTTCCTTTGTTTTTTGCACTTTGCCCTTAGCCAGAAAAATCAGGCTCACAGGCTGCTGCATTGCCATGCCATTCAGCACAGACAGAAAGCCAGGAAGCCTGTCATGCTTGTCAGCAAGTCTCAGTCAAGTCAAGGAAGACAGCCTTCTGTTGGGGTTCCTGGCACAGTGAGTCAAGAGCAGCCTGTATAACCAGCTGAGGGCTTGGTCATGGTCAGTAAGTCACTCAATCAGGATGCTCTCCACATAAGGGGTGAGGAGCTGAATGTCAGGCAGCCTCCCACACAATGTCACTCTTTCTGCCCTACTCTGGGGTGTTTTCCTCCTGGAATGAGAGACAGACAGGTGGGACATGAAAGTGGTTGCGCAGCTGTTACTTCTGGTGCAGGTGCAGATGTGTCTTGGGTGAGTGAGTGGATGGCACAGACAGCATGCAGGTTTAATTGTGTCAGGGGTTGATGGTGGATGACAGTGAGTGAGGGACTATGTTGTAAGCAGTAGTGAGAATGGTGGAGCATGAGCCTTAGTGGGAGGTGGGTATAGTAGCAGAGATAGAGTGAGAGATAGTAGGAACTGCAGATGCTGGAGAATCCGAGACAACAAGGTGCAGGGCTGGATGAACACAGCAGGCCAAGCAGCATCATAGGAGCAGAGAGGCTGACGTTTCGGGCCTAGACCCTTCATCTGATGAAGGGTCTAGGCCCG
>NC_063337.1:55333001-55388801 GCF_021869965.1 Rhincodon typus | reverse complement strand
GATGAAGGGTCTAGGCCCGAAACGTCAGCCTCTCTGCTCCTATGATGCTGCTTGGCCTGCTGTGTTCATCCAGCCCTGCACTTTGTCAGAGGTAGAGTGAGTGTGAGTTATCAGAGGGAAGATGGTGGTGGAGTGGAGAAGGTCATTGACCTTCTTTCTACGTTGTTGTGCATTCCTCAAAATGGCTGAGACTGCACTGAGCTGAGTGGAAATTTCAGAGTAGGTTGGCATGGTCTGGTGTGGTAGCCTCCTCTGCTGGTCCTGGGGAAAGGGGATATTCTGCCTGTGCAGCACCCTGTCCAGCATGACCTCCAGGAATGACTTATGGTTATATGGGGCTAGAATTGGACAGAGGGCACCATAGTGGTAGAGTTGGTAGGTAAACCTGCTAGGCCTCATGGCAAGAATCCCTCCAAATAAACCAATGCAACTGGCACTTAGCTGAAAAATGTTAAAATTCAGTCCTATGTAAATTAATGTAGGTAAACTACGTTTATGTGTACAATATAGAATAATGTACACTAAATTGAGAGAAACATGGGGAGATAATATAATGATATTCATATAAACCATAATGATGTAATTGATCAAACAACTCTGACATCAGTAAAAGAGGAGACATCAATCTGGAGCAAGTGTGTGAAGAGAGAGGTCTTAAACAGTAGACTGAAAAGTTGAATTTAATAAGCTCCTATGTGCAGATGTAATTACGAGTCCTACAGAACGTAAGGAGTTGAAGAGTATTATGTAGAGATAAAGAGCAAGCAGCCTCAGAAACAGTTTATATGCAGAATGACACAGCCCAAATTACTACAGACTACTGCAGATACCAGTACTGGCTTAAAGTATAAGATAAAGTATGAACTGTTTGCTGCAGAATTTCTAATCTTAATTAAAGAAAAATAAGTTAATACAAGTTCAGATTTTATTTCATCAAAGCATTAGAAAACATAGAAAAATAGAAAATAAGAGCAAGGGAAAGTCACTCGGCCTCTTCGAGCCTGCTCTGCCATTCATTACAATCATGGCAGACCACTGAACTTAATAGCCTGTTTCTGGTTTTCACACATATGCTTTGATGCCTTTAGCTATAAGTGCTATATCCAACTCCTTCTTGAAATCAGATACTGTTTTGGATTCAAGTACTTTCTTCCAAGGTAGCAAATTCCACAGGCTCACCACTCTCTGGGAGAAGATATGTTTCCTCATCACAGTCCTAAATGGTTTACCCATATCCTTCGACTGTGACCCCCAGTTCTGGTCTTCCCTGCTGTTGGGAACATGCTTCCTGCATCTACCATGTCTAGTCCTGTTAGGATTTTGTAGGTTTCTGTGAGATCTCCCTTCATCATTCTGAACTTTAGCGAATATAATTCTCACCAATTCAACTTCTCCTCATACATCAGTCTGGCCATTTTGGGAAACAGTAAACCTCTGCTGCATTTGCTCTATTGGCAAGAATGTCCTTCCTCAGATAAGGAGTCCAAAACTGTTCACAATATTCCAGGTGTGATATTACCAAGGCCCTGTATAATTGCAACAAGACATTCCTGCCCTTATACTTGAATCCTCTTGTTATAAAAGTCAAAAGATATTATCAAGTTTAGAGTATTATTTTAATTGATTGAAGTTCATTTTGCCAAAGGAAATCAAACATCTATATCTATGTATACTCCATTCCAGCTTAATAAGTAAGCTGTTTTAGCATTTTAAGGAAATGGTGAAGAAACATATTTTAGGGTAATTGGTATTTAGGTTAAAAGTTAAAGAATTACATGCTGTAGTACATTGAGGCCATCTCCAAGGATAAATTGGCTTTGGAATGTATTTCACTATCTATTCCAATACAAAGATTACAATTGTTTTTATTAACCCGTTAAAATCTGTATCTTCAGTTCACAGATATTAGGAACTTAGAAATATTGGAACAGGAGTAGGTCATTTTGTCTCTCAACCCTTGTCCGTATTGTATTGGATCAACTTTTTAACTGTCTTTATTCCATATCTCTTGATAACATTGTCTAACAAATACTTATTTCAGTCTTGAAAGCTCCAAGGCTGAGCTAGGTTGTATTTCCTATAAGGAGTCTCCATACTTCATACTGCATGTGAATGGGGAATTCATATGATATTAGTGGCTGGTACAGAGTTGCAAATTATATTGCAAAGTTATGCTTTCATGATGGCTTTGACTGGTACCATTAATAATGGGAAATACTTCTCATTTTTAGTGTTGCACAGGGTATCTTTATGCAAAATACTTACTTTCTCTAAAACTGCCTTTGATCTGTAATTTTATGATCTAAAATAAGTAAGAGAGATGGCTGAATGTCACATTTATTACAAAGATGTCTGCTTTATTTTAAAACAAATAGGATACAAAAGTTATTCAGTGAACTATACTTACAATTTAAGCAAAATTATGCACTGAGAAACTCAGTGATATTGCAGTATTTTGGAGTGGATATTGACATAAACACCAAAAATATTTTAAAAATTAATTTGGTAGATGTTTTGTGTGAAAATGAAAGAAGGATTTGAATCAAAGAAGCACATTTCTTTGTATAAAGATAAAATTGTCACTGTCACAGTTTTGAAAGAGTTGCTAAACATTCAAAAGCATCAATCTTCTGTGGTGATCGTAGCAAAATACCTCCAATAAAATTACAAAACCCTCATTATGTTTTAGCAGTTCTAAAGAAGGACATTGTCCAGAGTGTTACTCTATCATTCCATCAGCAAATACTGATTGACTTCCTGTGTGTTTACAATATTTACTGTTTCTGTTTCAAGTTTTCAGCTTTTGTTAATTTCATTTTCTTTATGTATTAACATATTTGCCTTTCTGAGTACAGCAGTGCATGGTTACAATCTGTGATACAAAACACTGTTTTAGTATTTTGCCCACTGCATTCTTTCCACTGTAGTGGTGGTTTGAAACAATTGCAGAAGAGAAATCTATCAACCATCTATTTAAGTACCCAATGACCAATAGTTTTCACACTCTGTAAATAGTCTGACTGCGTCTACAGTAGGTGATGACCAACAAGAGGGAAAAACATATTTGACCTCATCCTTACCAATGTGCTGGCTGCAGATGCATCTGTCCGTGACAGTATTGGCAACAGTGACCACCGCACAGTCCTTCGCATCGAGAATAACCTCCATCGTGTTGTATGGCACTATCACCGTGCTAAATGGGACAGACTTTGAACACATCTAGGAACTCAAGACTGGGCATCCATGAGGTCCTGTGGGCCATCAACAGCAGCAGAATTGTACTCTTGCAACCTCATAGCCTGGCATATCCCCCATTGAATCATTGCCATCAAGCCAGGGGATCAACCCTGGTTCAATAGAGAGTGCAGGAGAGCAAGCCAGGAACAGTGCCAGGCATACCTGAAGATGAAGTATCAACCGGGTGAAGCCAACAAATGGATCAGATCTGAACTCTGCAGTCCCGCCACATCCAAGCATGAATGGTGGTGGACAATTAAAAAATTCATTGAAGGAGGAAAAAGCTCCATAAATATCCCCATCCTCAATGATGGAAGAGCCCAGCAAGAGATAAGGCTAAAGTAGCAATCTTCAGCTAGAAGTACCGAGTGAATGATTCATCTTGGCCTCTTCCAGTGGTCCCCAACATTATAGATACCAGTTTACAGCCAATTTGATTCACTCTATGTGATATCACGAAATAGTTGGAGACACTGGAGATGGCAAAGGCTACGGGCCCTGACAACATTCAAGCAATAGTACGGAAGACTTGTACTCAAGAACTTGCCACTTCGCTAGCCAAGCTCTTCCAGTACAGTTACAACACTGGCATCTACGTGACAATGTGGAAAATCCACCCAGGTATGTCCTGTATACAAGAAGCGGGACAAATCCAACCCAGCCAATAACTGCCCCATCAGTCTACTCTTGATCATCAGTAAACATAGAACATAGAATAGTACAGCACAGTACAGGCCCTTCGGCCCACGATGTTGTGCCAAAAAACAGTAAAGCGATGAAAGGTGTCACCAATAGTGCAATCAAGCAGCACCTGCTCAGTGGTGCCCAGTTTGGCTTCCTCCACGACTGCTCAGCTCCTGACCTCATGGCAGTGTTGGTTCAAACATGGACAAATGAGCTGAATTCCAGATGTGAGATGAGAGTGGCAGCCTTTGACATCCAGGCACCATTTGACCGAGTATGGTATCAAGGAGCCCTAGCAAAACTGGAATCAGTTGGTGTTGGGAGCAAACTCTCTGGTGGTTGGAGTCATACCAGACACATAGGAAGACAGATGTGGTTGTTGGACGTCAGTCATCTCAGCTCCAGGACATCTCTGCAGGAGTTCCTCAGGGTAGTGTCCTCGGCCCAACCATCTTCAGCTGCTTCATCAATTACCTTCCCTCCATCACAGGGTCAGAAGTGGAGATGTTCATCAATGATTGCACAATGTTCAGCACCATTCATGACTCCTCAGATACTGAAGCAGTCCATGTTCAAATGCAACAAGATTTGGACAATATCCAGGCTTGGGCTGACAAGTGGCAAGCAACATTCGCGCCACAAATGCCAAGCTATGACCATCATCAATTAGAGACAATCTAACCACCACACCTTGATATTCAATGATGTTACTATCACTGAAAAACCCACAATCAACATCCTGGAGGGTTATCATTGACCAGAAACTCAACTGGGTTTGCCACATAAACACAGTGGCTACAAGAGCAGGTCAGAACCTAGGAATACTGCAGCGAGCGCCTCCCACTTGACTTCCCGAAGCCTGTCCATCATCTACTAGACACAAGTCAGGAGTGTGATGGGATACTCCCCACTTGTTTGGATGGGTGCAACTCCAACAAAGCTCAAGAATTTGACACCGTCCAGTACAAAACAGCCCACTTGATTGGCACTACATCCACAAGCATTCACTCACTTCACCATCGATACTCAGTAGCAGCAGTGTGTATTGTCTACAAGATGCACTACTGAAATTCACCCACTATCTTTAGGTTGCACCTTCTAAACAGGACAAGGATGGCAGATACATGAGAACACCACCACCTTCAAGTTCCCCTCCATGCCATTCACCATTCTGACATGGAAATACATTGCCGTTTCTTCACTGTTGCTGGGTCAACGTCCTGGAATTCCCTCCCTAATGGCATTGTGGGTTAACCCTCAGCAGGTGGACAGCAGTGGTTCAAGAACACAGCTCACCACCACCTTCTCAAGGGCAAGTAGGCCAGCTAACAATGCCCACATCCCACAAATGAATTAAAAAAAAAGTAAATGCAGATGTTTTTGCAGCATTCTTCAAAGAGCCAAATTGGCAGAATTTTTAAATTGTACATTAGTATGACTGGAGAATTTAAAGAGCAAAGTTCAAATATTTCTTCAGATGGACATATCAGAGATATATTGAAGAAATTTTGAGAGAGTTCCCAAAAATGATTTATTCAGGGGAAAGAAAGAAAAACTGAATACTTGAAATCTAAGTCAAAGATGTCCTGGAAACATAAAATCTTCTTTCTAGGTTAACCTACTTCAGAAACGTACTCCAGAAGTGTGTTAGTTCTACACTTTGTTAATGAATGAAAATGTGATAACATCTCTGATTACGCAGGTTTTCTCTTTATCCGATGTCACCCAAACCCTGTTTGCAGATGTTTTGGTTAATTTAGAATAAATGAAGTAGTATGAAACATATTTGACACCAAGTCACATAAGAAAATGATCAAAACCATGTTCAATGAGATAATTTGACACTAAGTCATATAAGAAGATGACCAAAAGCTTGGTTCAATGAGACACACCTTAAAGAGCTTAAAGTTGGAGCAAAGTTGAGAAGGGAATTCTACAGCTAGTGCCGAAACAGCATAAGGCAGGCTAGGGTGATTAAAATCAGGGTTACCTGAGAGGCCAGAATTAGAGGAATGCATAGGTCTCAGATGATCTTGAGCTAGAAGTAGTTATAGACATAGGAAAGAGTCAGCAATGGAGGGATTTAAGAACAAGGGTGAGAATTTTAAAATCGATTCATTGCTGAACTGAATATATTCTTACTGTCAGTGAGCATGAGGGTAGTTGGTGGAGGGAGTCATTGCAAGTTAGGATCGAAGTTTTGAAGGTTAAAGACTGTGATGGGGTGAGAATCAGGAGAGCATTGAAATTGTCAAAAAAAATGTAATAAGAGTTTCAGCAGCAGCTGAACTGGGGAAGAATTAGAGATGGCAAATTTTATGAGTCAGTAGCCATGGTGACCAGCTGCTTATCCCATGGTCAAGTAGGACAGTAAGATTATGAATGGTCCATTTCAGCTGCAGACAGGACCATGATAGAGTTGAGTTAATGTGAGATGTTATGGCTTGACTTAGATGTTGGCCTCTTGACAACCACAATTATCAATCTTTGTGCCATGCATTCCTGCAGCTGCTGGACTGTTTATCTTCAACTCCCATTGACCTTTTAGTCCTTTTTGGCACCTTACTCAGTTGCACGTTTTAGATCACAGAATTCCGACAATGTGGAAACAGACCCTTTGGCCCAACAAGTCCACACTGACCCTTGGAGCATCCCAATTAGACCCATCCCCCTATAAACCACCTAGGCTACACATCCCTGAACACTACGGGCAATTTAGCATGGCCAATCCACCTAACCTGCGCATCCTTGGATTGTGGGAGGAAACCAAAGTACCCGGAGGAAACCCACACAGACACAGGGAGAATGTGCAAACTCCACACGGTCGCCTGAGGGTGGGATCGAATCTGGGTCCCTGGCTCTGTGAGGCAGCAGTGCTAACCATGGTGCCACCGTGTTGATATTAAGAGCAACTACATGGGTTCAATCATTAAATCATTAATTGCATAGCCTTTAGTCATTGTCCTTTTTCCCCCTCACCCCATGGTCCTTTCTTAAACCATTCTGATTTTTTCTTTCTTTAAAGTTCTTCTTGAAACTCAAACCTTTGAACAAACATTCAGTCATTCCTCTTGACATCCTCCTTACTTATGCTTGTATGAAGTGTTTTTCTTAACATGATTGAATTGCAAATGATACTGTAATTTCTAGTTGTGGTGCACAAAATATTATTTAACATTCTCCCTTCAGATTTGTTGATTTGACTTGTGCGTTTCTACATTTCAGTTTTGTTTTACATTTCTCGCATTTGCTGTTTATCTTCAAAATAGTTCATCAGATTTTTGCATGAATGCGTCACAAACATCTGCGTTTTTAAAATTGCAATGTTTCTCAGCAGGTATAAAAGGTAGCGAGTGTTTGGATAATGCAGCTGGTTAAAAATCTGAGTAGTTGAATGAATTGTATCAACAGAGTTCAAGTTCAATCACCAACATAAATTTGAGTGGTTGTTCTAAACTTGAATAGCAGTTCACAAGTGGAAGCGAACAAGAAGGGCTCACAGACCTTACATGGTGGATACTAGATGGGGATCAGATTTTGCGGGCTTTGAAATCCGCTGGAGTTTGATAGCCCACAAGACTTCATTCTCCAAAGCTTCGAACATTAAGATGCTACTGTGAATAGAGATTTGCACCCTAGCAAAACTCAATATCATTGGTAAAGTGACAAAAAAGCAAGAGTTAAAGAACAAAAAGGAAGAAAAACACACAAAAATATTGACAGTAATGTCTCAAATTCCACAGCCCGCAGAACTTCTCGAAGACAAAGACCCTGTGGAGTCATGCTGGTGCGCTTGCGCGAACGAGAAGCAGGACTACAAGTCCCGTCGGGCACCGCGCCCTAATTGCAGGACTCGCTTCCGCTCCAAAAGAAATTACGTCATTGTTAAAGCTCCCAGAAAGTGGGTGCATTGTGCAATGTAGTGTCTGTGGTGCAGCGTTGGACACAGTTACGAGTAGGGTATGACTGTTGCACTCTGAGACACGTTATAACTCTTCATTGCTCACATAACAACGACAGGGGAGGGAAAAGCTGACACAAGTAAGTTTTTATTTCAAGATGGTTTTTGTGTTGAGAATGACTTCTCCTTATTTCCTTCGTTCCTGCGCTTGTGTTTTCTTCCACTTCCAGACAGAAGTGGTCCTGGTTTCCGGACTGATTGGTCATTCGCTTATTTGATATTGATATATTTGCTATTGTTTTGAGTGATTTCTAAGTTGTTACAGCGTTGCACCTTATTGTTTGCAGACGACCAACAGCTATTTTTAGTTTCCTAAAGTGAGAAGATGTGATTTTGATATTAAATGTTCGAATGTATCTTTGTTTATTTTAACGTTGAAGTTTCATTTCAGAAAGTTTTTTGGTTTAACCTGAATCAGATCTCACAAAAATAGTTTATTTATAAAATCTCTATTAAGATTTCAACTTTTTCTACATTTAAATGTTGTGCTCAATTTGGGGTTGGTTGATGGAGACTGGTGGTGCTGGGGGTGTGGGGGAAGGTGTTGGAAGCAGAGACAAGTCAATTGAAGACTTAACTTGAGTTTCATTTCATTTCTATGTTGGAAAAGGTAACCCCATTTTGTTCAAAATATTACATTACCTTGACTGTGCGAGAAACAGGAGGTTAATGCAACTTCTTTGTCAAAGGTAATGCAGGTAAATCAAACTAATGCAGCTCCAGTAAATAAAATGGAAATTCCAGTATGTCTTGTTCAACCATTTCACAAGATTTCAAATTGTCTCTGTACAAGTTGAGGTAGTTTCTCCTTCAACTCTGATTACCCAGCACTAAACAAAAGTACTTATATTGACCCATTTAAACACTTCATAATATCTTGACAAAGCTTTTTAGATGACAAAAATAATATTGATAGATAAACTTTGCAGTTTTAAGATTATACTAACATTTGCATGATAGTCTCCATTTGGACCAGCAAAAGGGTCTTTTTTATTTTTCTGCTGCAGAAAGTGGTTGAGGCCAAAACATTGAATGTTTTCCAGAAGGAATTAAACATAGTTCTTGGGGTTAAAAGGATCATAAGGTATGAGTAAAAAAAACAAGAACAGGGTTCTGAGTTAGATGATTAACCATGTTCATGTGGAACGGTGGAGCAGGCTTGAAGTCTGAATGGCTAACTCCTATTTTCTCTGTTTCTATGTTTTTAAGGCTTGCAGATATTGTGGTTTTGTTTTTGGATGTGTTTAAGGTTTTTTTTTTAAGAAGTTTCAAAAGTGTGTAAACTTTTTGTGACTGATTCCAATGGATTGATGAAATTGTTTACCTTGCCTGAGTTTCCCATCCTGTCCTTATTCTTTTCCTTTCTTTTGACTCAAATGCACTCAGTATGAAGCTGCAAGGCACCTATAGCATAACAGAACTTTGAGAGTCAGGGGCAGAGGTGAGTGTAGTAGCCATCACTAAGGAGAAAGTGCTGTGGAATCTGAAAGCTCTGAATGCGGACAAGTAGCTTGGATTGGATGGACTACACCCTCAGGGTTTTGAAAGTGATAGATGAGATTGTGGAGGCATTAACAGTGATCTTTTGTGAATTACTGGATTCAGGGAATGTCCTAGAGGACTGGAAAGTGGCTAAAGCAACCTCCCTGCTTAACTCTAGTAGAAGATGAGAAATTATACGCTGGTTAGCCTGACCTCAGTTGTTAAGGTTTTAGACTCCATTATTAAGGATGACACCACAAGAGTACTTAGAAGTGCATGGTAAAATAAGGCTAAATCAGCATGGCTTCTTCGAAGGGAAGTTATGCCTGGCAAATCTGCTAGAATTCTCTCGTGGAGGTAATGAGCAAATTAGACCAGAGGAGAGCCAGTGGATGTGATCTATTTGGATTTCCAGAAAGCCTCTTGCTCGGCACCATGTCAAAGGCTGCTAAATAAGATGCGAGCTCATAGTGTTCGGGGCAAGGTACTGGCATGGATAGAGGATTGAATGACAGGCAAATGCCAGACAGTGGGGAGTAAAGGGATCTTTTTCAGAATGACGGTCTGTGAATAGTGGAGTTCTAAAGGGTTCAGAGTCAGGACCATAACTAGTCACACTTTACATTAATGACCTGCACAAAGGAACTGAGAGCGTTCTTTCTAAGTTTGCAGATTACACAAAAATAGGTGGAGGGACAGGTAGTGTTGAGGATATGGGGAGGCTGCAGAAAGGCTTGGACAGGCTAGGAGTGTGGGCGAAAAAGTGGCAGATAGAATGCAGTGGGAATGTGTAAGGTTATGCACTTTGGCTAGGAAGAATGGAGTCATGCACTATTTTCTAAATGGGGAAAGGCTTCAAAAATCTGCAACACAAAGGGACTTTGGAGTTCTGATACAGGATTCTGTTAAGGTTAGCTTTCGGGTTCAGTTGGCAGTTAATAAGACAAATTCTTCTGGAATGCAAGACAAATGTTTTGGAGTACTTCCTTCTGAATAGGGGAAAATACTTGAGTTGCATGCTGCATGTGAATGCAAGAGAACCATCTCTTGGTACTAAGGTTAAAGCAAAATGCTGTGAATGTTCGAAAGCTGAAATAAAACCAAAATGCTGGAAATTCATCAAAGCTGTTCTAGACAGCTTTTTCCAAACCAACAACCACTTGCATCTAGGCTGTTAAATAAGATGAGAGCTCATAGTGTTAGGGACAAGGTACTGGCATGGATAGAGGATTGATTGCCTGGCAAGTGCTAGACAGTGGGAAATAAAGGGATCTATAATAAAGAATAACATACATGGGAACACCGTCACCTCCAAGTTCCCCTCAAAATCGTTCCCCTCAAAATCACTCCCCATCCTGATTTGGGAATATAACACTGTTCCTTCATTGTCTCTGGTCAAAATCCTGAAGTTGCCTCCCTGACAGCGTTGTGGGTCTACTTCCAACCTGTAGACTGCAACAGTTCAAGAAGGCAGCAACTAGAAATGGGCATTAAATGCTGGCCCAGCCAGTGAAACCCACATTCCATGAGTGGTCCTGACCCAGCAGGCCTGGCAGCATCTGTGAAGAGAGAAACAAAATTCATGTTTTCAATTAAATGTGACTGAATGCAAAATCTTCCATAAATGCTGCCAAACCTGCTAAGTATTTGCCACACTTTGGATAACATACAACAGATTAAAAACAAACTTAGCGCTTCATTGAGCTTGAAATACCTTCCACTTGGAAGATAAAAGCCGCCTTTTCAGTGGTTCAGATTCTAAAATACTCCATTCACTGTAGTTGCTTTTACCAATTTGACTCTGAAGTAGAATTAGGGTATTTCAACAACTGTCGCTAATTTTGAATCTGACATATGGAGGCATCCATAGGCCTCTTGTGGCATAATGGAAGTCCTCCTACATCTGAACCAGGAGGCCTAGGATCAAAACCCATCTGCTCCAGAGGTGGATCATAACATATATCTAAACAGGTTAATTAGGAAATACCTATATAGTTACTGTTCAAATATTAGTACAATTATTGGTTCAAAATTGGATGGATGTGTACTTGAAGAGATGTTATTGTGTGGTGGTAGTGTCATTGTCTCTGAGCTAGGAGGTCTGGTTACAAGTTCCACTTGTTCCAGAAAAGCATAACAATATCTCTGAACAGTCTGATTAGAAAATATCTTGCAGAATTCATTATGATGTACACAAAGCTAGTATGTACTCTGATTTGAAGCAGCCTAATCTGGTGTCAAATTTAATTGTACACAGAAAAAACTTACTTGTGCATTTGCAACATGTGTTGGATATCTTTTTATTTTAGCATGTAATCTTGCATTGTGATCAATACAGAAATTAAAATGAAATCAGCATAGTTTAGTTTACACATGCTGTGATTGAGCTGTTATATATTGCTATGATCGCATTGAAAAGCTGGATTCATAGCTTATAGGGTACCCTATTTAGTAGTATCTCATTGTAGTTCTAACAAACTTTCTAATAATTAGGTCACTATTTTGGCAAATATTGAATCATGTGTTTACCCAAATATTGTTCTGTGCTCTTCCAATACCAAGTTCCTGTAAGCTATAGACAATTGCACAAGGCCACGCACCCTGAAACCCCACTATCAAAGCAATTATTTTAGTATTTCTCCTTCAGAGCTTCCTGAAAGCTACCACCTCAACTCTCAGCACTGCTAATCTCCCTCCTCCTAAAATGTGGAGCAGTGTTATACTGTCCTATACTATGGTATAACCTTGGATTCATTCTGTGCTTGACTTAGATGTTTCTCAATGGAGAAATGTTATTGCTCAGAGTGGACAGTGACTTCAGTTGACGCACAATTCATGCAAAATCTCCAAAAATAAATATTGGCCTGAAGTAATGCCAACCTAATATAGTTAAAAATGAAAGTAGTCTGGGGCGAATTGATCATTACTCAAATATTCAATTGATATAATGCTGAATAAACTTTAATTTTGTTGAACATGCATCTTGTTGAGGATCACTCATGGATCACGTGGATATAGTCAGTGGAGGTGTAAAAGTTGCATTGGAATAAAGGACAAAGTACAATGTTTGTAATTATGTATATCGTCTTTGACCAACAGCCAATGACTGAAGTGGCAAACTTCTAAATGTTATTATACACTTATGATTTGCAAATTTCTAAGTGAATGGGAACCTTAACAAGTTGCACTCCAAATAATTTCTTTAATGTAATTTTCAGAAGAGAAGTAAATGCATCACTTCAAAATAACTTGATTGTTGTAATGTTTATTGTACGTGTCATCTTTTAGAATAAGGCCAACTGACTTAGTGCAGGTATAAAGGTGTACTGTGAATTGCAAGGCTGTAATTTGTTCCAGAGGTTGAAGGTATGTCATGGAACTATTTCATTGGTTTGCATTTTAATCTCTTAGCAATGTTACATTACTGTCCTAATATGGTGTGGTGTAAGCCCTACTTTGGCTGAAACAGTAAAACAAATATCACTGTTAACATAGGCGAACATACTTTGTGAAAATGTCTCGTTAGGTAAAATCATACTCTTTTCCCTTTCTCGTTATCCACAGGGTACTTTCAGCAAGGGTTGTCAGGCAGTGATTGAAGCAGCGGTCATTGCATCCTTTGGAGGAAAAGTGGGTAAATCTTCCAATAGAGCAAAATATATTGCCCTTTTTTTTTGAAGAATGTGCGACCTTGAGATTAGTTCTTCTTTGTTATACAAAGAACCAAAATGGATGCAATAGGCCAACTGGCCTCTGCTTGTACTGCAAACCTGTTCATGGTTCTACAGGTGCTGGTTGGCATTCAAATGTAAACCTTGAATTTTTCTTTCCTCCTTCAACTGTTGGGAGGCTGTGAATTATCATCACTTTTTTATTATCTGCTATATCAGCAGACTTGTTAATGATTGAGCTTGTGACCTTTATGATCTGTGCAGCTGAGCTACTGACTGGTAAACTAGCTGAGTCTTGAAGGAGCTGTTCTTTTCGTGATGTGCTAATAATTGGTAATAACAATTAAATAACCATGGAGTTGTCAGCAGTTTGGGATTATAAAATATAAATTTTATGCACCATAACTTCATACAAAAATGTTGTGTGTATGCATAAATAGTAAATATTTTTTTCTAGCAGTAGACTAGTTAAAGAATCATTGACAAAAGGTGAAAGTAATCAAAGAAAAATGATGAGAGAATGAACATTTTTCTTATTTTATCAAGCATTTAGAAGATCTAACTTGCAGAACAGCTCTAAACTGACAGCTTTTATTCTGGTCCGTGCTAATTCTATTCTGCCATGTGTATTGAGAAAACAACAACAGCTCAGCGTTTTTTAACCTCCTTACCTGTTATTGTCAAAGGAATAGTTTTGCTGTATGTCTTCTATTCAAGATATGTTTATGTTGGAGGTAGTGCCAGCGTGAACTCTTTGCCTGTTTGGCTGTGACATTGCCACTAATCCACTAATAATAATATGGGCCTTATTATTGGATTCAATCCATTTTAACCCTTTGTTTCCTATTCATTATTACTTTTTTTGCTTCTCAATGCTCTGACTGTCAGACACATTCCAACAGCCACTAATCCAATGTATTGTGTACATTGATAAAATAGAATCTGTGCTTCTGATTATTGAATGTAGATGCTTGGGTTTTTCAGTGGAATTCGCTCTTCTTGGTTCAACTCTTTCCAGAATGTTAATGCCTGTGAACTGGTCAACTAACAGGGAACAAGCAAATGTTGTGGAAATCATAAAAGTGCATGTTGATCCCTTATCTAGACTTCTTAGTTTTAAATAAAAAATATCAAAGTCATAGCTAATAACTACAAATCAGTGTTTATCTAAACATAACAAGGTTTGTGAAACTAATGAGGAAAATTCAGCTGGTGTAGTTAGATATGGAAAAGTAAAGGATATGCTATCAATTTGAGATGCAGTATTTTTTAATCTATTAATAAGTACTAACATAATGGATGAAGAGTTGGATCTTTGGCATTTTCTGTTTGTTAAAAATTCACAGACTTTTGAATTTTGTCTCCTCCTGGGAAACGAGAATCTGTTCCATCGTCTGTGAATCATAACAATTTGGTTGTTAGTTTGCCTTAAGTATGCTTGATTGATTTTATGTTGTTATCCACCTTGGGCTCTATAAACAAGGCAAATATTTCCATATTAGCATGAGATTATAGTCATAATGTTGCACACTTCTGAAGATTCAATTGAATATAGCTCACCAAGGTGTTGAGACATTTGTTTCTTGTGATCAATTACAGCTTGGAGAAAGCAAATAGTTGAGAAATAAAAAATGGAGTCCTGGTGTCTTCGTTATGTTACAAAATGTATTTGGTGTATTGTATTGTTTCCTAAATAAAATGTCAAGAACCTCTAATGGCCAACTAATGATACCACTGCGGATACATCTGAAAAGCTTAATTGTTAATCAGTCTTTTTCTTCTCTCTCAAAAACTGACACATTGTGATACATTTCAGACTCTATTACTGCTTCCCCTTACCTTAAACTTTACTACCAATATTTCAGCTATTAAAAATGGCTCAGAGAAGGACTGAGTGCCAATTATCCCCAATGTACTGCTTCTACATGTCAGGACAACCCTCCTATAATTCAATATGTGGTGCTAATATTTTATGGTTCAGACAGGGAATTTCAGCAACTTGGCAATATGCACTTTTTTAAAATCATACAACTTGTAGCCTAGAGCTATGGATAGTGATGGTAGAAGCTTCAGAGTCATAAGTCTACAATGTGGAAAAAGGTCCTCTGGCCCATCGTGTTTGTGCCAGTCAAAAACACACCCACCTAACTGTTTTATAGACCTCTTTTTCAGCCTTTGCTTCTTCTGTCATGTAGTTTACCATGAATCGCTCATGCTGTTACCAACTGCTATTGGTGAATTGGAAGAATTTGTAAGTTAATACTCAACCTGTTTGGCTGTATTCTGAATGCATCTTCCATGGCCAACAATTTCTAGGTTGATACTTAAACCTAGACTTTCTGACTGGCAAGAATGTTGCTTTGGAGCATTGCTCCAAATCCAATACTCACACTGCCTGTTACGTACATTTCATACGAAATTCCCCTGCTGAAGGTCCCAAAACACTATGGTCTGTGTTCTCAGAAGTTGATGTCCCCACAGCCAAGGCATACTCAATTACTCGCACACTGAAATATCACACCCCAACAACACCCTGTTGATACTTCCAGAATCTCCAATCTAAACTTCTGCATCATGGCACCATAATCTTAGATGATAGACCTGTTGCCATTCTTAGTTAGACCTTATTTCACAAATTGTGCATACACGGAACACTGTGCACCTGTATTCCTTTCTGTTCCTTCATGTCTGTAATCTAACTTTAGACTTGTGTAAAACATCCAAGGAGACACTCTCCCTTTTTAGGAAGAAGTCTTCCAGTCAAACACCATGCTGCTTCTCCAACAGATTCATTATCCAAAACTAAACAGTACAAATGCAGTTAGATTTCTACTTTTGCTGCAGTACTGTACTAAAGTGACTGTCCTTCTTGATCTGACTGTGGTACTTTGTAACTGATTATACCATCTTCCCCAAAAGTTTTCTGCTTTATACCAGTTGGGTGGGACAGGATTTTGCTGATTTTTGATTTCTAGCTATCAAATTATAGCTAAAGAATCGCTTGCAATGGCTTCTCCTCACTTCTGCAACATTTTCTAGTATTCCTCAACAATCTATACTAGGCCCTTCCTATTTCTAATCTATATGCTACTCCCCTCTAACATCATTCAAAAATCATTAATTTCCACAAAGATTCTCATGACACCCATTGTGTCCAGGCATGTGTAGGCTAGGTGGATTAGCCATTGTAAATGCAGGGGTATGTTGTTAGAGTCAGGGCCTGTGTCTGGATGGGATCCTCTTGGAGGGTCTATGTGGACTCGATGGGTTGAATGACCTTTTTCTGCAATGTAGGGATTCTATGATGCTGTCTCCAGATTGTTAGATTACTTGTTTGACTTCTGGTACTGGATGAATGGAATTTCCCCCAAGTATTGGGAAGCCTGAAATGATTGTCACTGCTCCTGGCTCAATCTGATGACCAAATTCATTTTTCACAATTGAGGCTGAACCAGCCTGTTCACAACCTAAGTGTCATATTTGACCCTGAAATCAGCTTCTGACCACATATTTATGCCATTATTTAAGATTGCATAATTTCACCTCCACAACATTGCCCAACTCCCTGATGGATGCGGCTCTTTGCTGCTGATGCCCTCCTATGTTCCTTTTTATGTCTTAGACTTGACTAATGCAAAGCATTCCTGACCTAACTCCTATATTTTATCCCCATAAATATAAAATCATCTAAAACTTTGGCCATGTCCTGAAACCTGACAGATCACCTGGCTTCAGTCGTAGGCACTGGATATAAATACACACTGCTTCATTTTCTATGGTCTGATCTACTTACTCGTGTGGGATTCATTTTACACTAATAATGAGATTTTGTTTACGGTTTATCATTTAAACTCAAGTACTCACCCCACTCGCCGCTACGGTACTTAAATATCTATGCCCACAAATTGGTTAAAATCTGCTTTGAGAGTGCAAGATGTTAGAAAGTATGTTCCAACCGAGTTACAGTTGTTCAAACTGGAGTTGAGGCTGTACTTCCTGCTTCTTGCTCCTGATGTTCTCTGGAGTACATGAGAGACCCTTCTGATTTGAGTGGCTTCGTTTTGACTAGCTATCTGGGTCATTTGAGTGCAGTAGTTTGATATAATAATATAATTAGCACAATTTAAATTGAGTTTCTATGTCATGAAGGGGTGTTTAAAAAGACGGTGTTGGATACTGTTATTTCCCCTATCGATTGAGCCGACCCCAGGAGCCAAGCTGTCTCAAAAACAATTCTATCAAAATTCTTAACTGTTGTTCCCCTGAAACCTTGCAGCATTGTCTCATCAACAACCCGGTTAATAGTCAGTTAAGATGAATGGCTTGCATATCTGTCTGGCTTGATCCAATTCCCAGCATGCTGTTCAGTTGGCCAGTTTTCCCTACATACCGTTCGGCTGGCCACTGTTGCTTTTAGTGTCCCCAAAAGAGCTGTTATTTTATTTAATGAGGACATTCCACTGCCTACAACACCCTGTCTAGTTGACCCTGCAAAGTCCTCCCTGTTCACATAGGAGACTCGTACCAGTACGAGGAAAGTTGTTCCATAGATTAGTCCAGCAACAACTTAATAGTCATATTGCCATATTATCCTTTTTGATGCAAAATTCAACCTCCTTTATTTCTATTCTGGTTTATGAGCTATCCTACTGCTACTCAGTCTTGCTAGAGGTTGCAGCAAGGTGGAGTGATGCTGGAAGTCCTCAACTTTGACTCCAGATCCCATGAAGTCTTATGGTCTCCAATCAACTGTGGCAAGGAAACCTTTTCTTGATTACACTTGGTGCACTAGTTCAGTAGATAAATCAATACTCCTCCATGTTGAATGCCAATCGAAGAAAGCACTAGGTTAGCAAGGAAATAAAATGTACTTTGGCTGGGGAACCCTAATGTCCATAGCAAACCGTAGCCCAGTAGCACCACTGACTTAATTCTGAGGGACTTGGCTGCCAGACTGGACCTGCACCAAGTGGTGAGAGAGCCACAGACTTTTTGTAATGCAGAGGATGCCTGTCAGCTTGTCTGTTCTGGCTCTCTGCCTGACACTTGCACAGGAAATGGCACTCATTCAGTGACAATCTCCAACAGGAAAGAATCTAATCATTTTTCACTTGCCATTCAACATTATTACCATAACTACTAACATTCTTGGGCTTACCATTAACATAAAACTTGACTAGCTACACAAATACTGTGGGTCAGAGACTGGGAATTCTGTGGTAAGTAGCTTGTCTCCTGACACCCAAAAGCTGTCCACCATCTCCAAGATATATCAAAAATGTTATTAAATCATGCTGCTTTCTGGGATGAATACACCTCAAATAACACTAGAAGTTCAACTTTGTTAATTTAATCTACTTCATTGACATCGCTTCCACCAACTTAAACTTTCCATGTCTCCACTATCAGTGTACTCTCTTTCTTGTGTGTGCTATCTCAAAGATGCACCGCAGTAACTTGTCCAGACTTCCTCAACAGCACCTTCCAAACCGATGATCTCCACCGCTTTGAAAGACAAGGGGGCAGTACTAATTGCAATTCATGCAGCATCTGAACTTGAGGATATATTGATGTTCCTTCATTGTTGCTGGGTGAATTGCTGGAGCACTTTACCGAACAGCACAATGGGTACATCTACATCATATGGATTGCAGTGGTTTAAGAAGCAATTCACCACCACTGCCTCAAAGGCATTTAGGGATGTATAATAAATTCTGGCCTTGCAATGCCCACATCCTGTGAATCAATAAAAGATAAAACTGTCCAACGACAGGATGGTGTTATTGCAATTATCACATTCACTGAACTATCAATCACAATGTGTCGCAGTATTTTGATAAATGGATTGTCTTTTTGAGGTGCTTTGTTCATGTTATACACTCATTCTCCAGAGATGATGAATGTCAGTGTAATGACTGCCAACTCATTACAATGCAATTGAGTGACTTATAATTGCTCCCGAAAAGCAAGGAAGTACCCAAAGTCGAATTACTTTCATAAATTTTCTTTTAATAGTTTGAATTGTTTTCTGATATAAGTACATTTTATGTTTTTCAAATTTGAGTTGCATTCTTTATGCAGGGCAGCCAATGCATTGTAATATTGATGAAGCAGTAGTAAATTTTATCATGCTGTATCAATGTTTTAATTCAAATTACTAAGGCAGGGTATAAAATAACCAAACGTCTAAACACTCCTTTCTTGCATGAATACTTATTTGTATGCAATTCAAATTTGCCGTCTTAATTCATCAATTGCACCACCGTCCCAACTCAATTAAGCATTATAGAAAAGAAATTTGAGAGATATCACTTGTGTATTGCATTTATTTATTCAGCTCATTCTATGTAGTGCTGCACAAACCAGGTTTTTTTTTAAAAATACTGATTACATTGCTTCTGGCTTTGAAAGGGGTTGAGCACGGTATTGGAACTAACCAGAGAGCAGGTTATATGAAACTTTTTGTTATTGAGTAATGAGACAGGAGATGTTTATGACCTCAGTAAGCTATTTCGAGATAGCAGCAATACAATTGAATTTTACAGCTTCAAAGGGAGAAGAGTGGGTCTAAGAAGTATTTTGAACTTAAATGCACTGATCTGGGCATCAAACCTGAGATAGTTGGAGTAAACTAGGATACTAAGAGAAGCAGTGGCAGACATTTGAAGAGAATATTTCCGAATACATCTCAACTTTTAAGGAATAAATCACATGGGAGGACCCACCATCCATGGCTAACTAAAAAGTTAAGGAAAGCATCATGCTTAAAGAAAATGCATAAAATGTGCAAATTAACTGGCAAGTCTGATGATTTATGTTAAAATATAGAAAGCTGCAGTAAATTATAAAGGTTAATCAGGAGGAAGAAATTAGAGCCTGAGAAGAAGCTTGCTTGAAATGTGAAAATAACAAGCTTCTACAAATACTTAAAAAGGAAAATAACTAAAAGTGTGTTTTAGTACTTTGAGGAAGACTGGAGAGTTAATAGTAGATAATGAGGCAATGGATGAATGAACGAACAAATTTTGCTGCTCTCCTCATTGTAGAGGATATTAAAAAAATGCTAGACATAGCTGTAAATCAGGTGGTGGAGGATAGAGAGGAACTTGGGTGGGGGATAGAAAGAGAATTACCATGGATTCTGACCTGAGCAAACTGATGGAGGTGTGTAGGCTGACAGGTCTCCAGGCCCTGAAGGACTTCATCCTAAGGTATTAACAGAGGTAACTAATGAGGTAGAAGATGCATTGTTGTCACTTTGCAAAATTTGTTCAGTACTGTCAGACTGGAAAATTGCTAGCATAACTGTTGTCATCAAGAAGGGATGGAGGTAGAAAACCGGAAACTCCAGGCTGGTTAACTGGGCATCAGTTGTGGAGGAAGTGTTAGATTCAAGCATTTTAAGCGGATTATAGCAGAGCACCTGGAAAACACCAAAGTCATTGGGAATAGTCAGCATGATTTTCTGAAAGGGAAATAATGTTTAACAAATTTATTGGAGTTCTTTGGAAATGTAACAAACCTAATTGATAATAGGGTGCCCATTGAACTGTACTTTATTTCCAGAAGTCTTTTCAGTGCTTCTGACTTAGGAGTAACATACTAGTATATTTGGAAGATTGGCTGGCAGAAAATAAACTGCTGAGGGATTGGACCAGGTGGACGTTGAAAGCATGTTTCCTGTTGTGGGAGAATCCAGAACTTGGGATAGTTTAAAAATGAAGGGGCGGCATTTAAAACTGAGATGAGGAAACATTTTTTTCTGAATTGAATCTTTGGAATTCCCTTCCTCCAATGTAGATGCAGAATTTTAAAATATTTTTAAGGCTGAGGTAGGTAGATTCTTGATTACCAAGGAATTGAAAGATTATCATGGACATGGAGTGTACAGTTGAGGTTAAAATCAGATGAACCATGATCTTATTGAATGCTGGAGCAGGCTGAAAGGGCCAAGTGGCCTACTCCTGTTCTTTTGCTCATTGTTTGTAAAGGAGTTTGAAAAAATGTCTTTTTTCTGATTGGCAGGATGTGACAAGTGGGACTCTGCAGTATCACTGCTGAGCCCTCGCCTTTTACAATTTTTGTGACAAAGAGAAGTGAAGAAAGCATGGTTGCCAAATGTCCAGGTGACTAAGATAGGTAGGGAAATATTTTGTAAAAGAGAGCATGACAAAGTTAGACTGGAATAGATAGGCTTGCTGAGTGGGCAGTAATTGGGCAAATAGAGTATAATTTTGGGAATATGTGAAATTGTTTACTTTGGTGGGAAGAATAACAAAGCGTTGTATTACTTAGTGATTTGTGGAATTCCAACATGCAGAGAGATCTAGATGTTCATGAGTAAGAAACAATTAATCTGCGAATACAGTGAGTAATTATGAAAGCTGATGGAATGTTATCCTTTTTATGAGAGGAATTTTAATGCAAAAGTATGCATGTTTCCCTTCAATTTGTGCAGGGCACTGTTGAGACCGCGGCTCTAATACTGTGTACAGTTTTGGTCTCCTTATTTAAGAAAAGAATGCTTATACATTGGAGGCAGCTCAAAGAAAGTCAAATGAACAGGTATCTTGTGAGTGAAGATTGGACAAAGAGAACTTGTTTTCACAGGAGTTTAGAGTGAGAAGGGACTTGATTGAAGTATATCCAATCCTGAACAGCTTTCTCAAAGTGGACATGGAAAGGATATTTTCTCTTGTTCTGGACTCCCCTACTAGAAGAAGGATTCCTCTTTGCCCTTTTCTCAACCTTTCATATGTTTTTTTTGTTCTTTTCCCAGAACCATAATATGGTTCCTCCTTTCTCTTGCGTTTAACTCCACTAGTCTCCCTGCTCAATGGATCATCCCCTGTCACTTCTGGCTCTGCAGTGTGAGTCCATTATTAAGACGCCCTTCCTTTTCTGTTATTTCGGAGATTGTCCTCTCTCTCTATTGGTAGCAGCTGAGGATTCGACCAGGCTACCACCACCCACTCACTTTCTTAAGCTACTTATCTATGCACCATTATTGCAACGGCTGTTCCTGTTCCCTTCTCGCTGTCCAAGGCCTCAAATGCTTCCCAGTGGAACCATTATTTGCATATCCTTGCTTTCTCTTTGAAATACTGTTTTTCACTGGATGCAAATAATAAGCTTGCTGTTTCTGGATGTGTTCTTGGTGATTTTATAATGTGGAATTTGATCGTTCTAATTTGAAAATATTATTGTCAATCTTTTATGAAAGTGGACTTTAGAGTGGTTTGCAACTTTCTTAAAGTAGCCCTGAAGTTCGCAGTTGTGTTGGTGCTAGCCTACGGTGTTGAATTATGATCTAGATTCTTTGAGTTCAGTACAAGTTGCGAAATGGGATTTATAAATTTGGAATCTGTATTTACACTTGATGCTAAATTAAATATAACTTCTATTTGAATTAAAAGAATTCAGTTTTGTTTTGGAAGGTGATAGGTTTGGAGATGGTTAGAGACAGGGAAATGGCAAAGTCATGAGATTTGGGGAAGAAATAAATTTGTTTTATATTTGAAGCACTGGTGGGCTGGATGTCTAAGTTAGTGAGCACAGGAGTAATTGGCTAGTGGGAATTAATTGGATTAGGAGATGGCTTGCCAAGCTTTTGAGCTCATGTTTATGGAGGATGGAAGATGAGAAGCAAACTGGGAAGACATTGGAATTGTTGAGTCTGGAGTTAATAAAAACATGTATCATTATTCTAGCAACAGACAGGCAGAAGCAGTGATATTGAATAAGTGGAAATATGCACTTCTCGTTTTTGACAGAATATGGAATTGAACACTTAAGTCAGGATAAATAGAATTCCAAGTTGTGAACTGTATGGTTCAGTTGTAACAATGATCTGGGAGGGCTACAAATGGGAGTTGTGGCAAAGACAAAACAATAGTTTCAATCTTGATATTGAATTAGAGGAAATTTTAGGTCATGTTGGAATCAATGTTGGACACGTAGTTTTCGATGCAGGCACTGGAGATATTCGTGGCCAATGGAAATGAATGTTGTCAGCGTATATTTTCTTCAGGTGTCTGCTAACAGAGAGCACCCTTGTCAGAAGGCAAAAGGCCATGGATTGAAGCCCAACGCCAGAGACTTGAGCATGACTCGTCAATAACACTTGAGGAATTTCTGAAATATTAGAGATGTTGACTTTCAGCCACAACATTTCGAAAGAATGTAAAAACAGGAATAAACCATTCAACCCCTTGAATCTGTGGAGATAGTAGTTGATATGCAACTTGACTCCACGTACATGCAGTTTTCCCATATCACTGATTTACAAAAATCTATCAATCATCCTTTCAAAATAAACAATTGATCTAGTGTCAGTTGGCACTTGGAAAGGAAAGTCAAATCTCCTATTCCCATTACAGTGTAGAAATTTTCCCTAATTTTATTTCTGAAAGGTCTGGCTATGATTTAGTTATGCCTTCCAAGTTGTAGGCAGTCGGCTGTCCTACTAATGTAAGTAGGTAAATTGGGAGAAACTGATATGACCAAATCACCCTTTTTCTTCTTTTAAAATCCAGGGAACACAGCTTTAGTATCTTCAAATTTCATAGAGGTTTAACCCTTCTTATCCAGTGATCATCTTAGTCAAACAAAATGACACTCCCTTCAAGACCAACACATTCTGTGTAAAATGTGGTGCCCTAAATTGCTGTCAGTTCTCCAGGTGTAGTCTAATCAGGGTTTTGTTTTTAACATGTTCCGGTTTTTTTTTAACACTATTTTCTCAGCTGAAATTGCTGCACCTAAAATTTAAAAAAAAAACTAGAAAACGATTTCATAAACATTTATCCAGTGAATTTTTAAAAAATAACTTGAAGGCCATATTCTGTCCCAAATGGCTATGGTGTGTTTTGATAATTTTGTATGAGCTATGGTAGTGAGAGATGAATTTGGATTGTACAAGTGAGAGGTATGGGTAATGTATTTAATTTCTAAGATGCTCCAATATTGTTCAGTCAAGTGTAATGTTGTTTCAGCAGATATTTTTTCCCAATTTTTCAAATTCTTTTTTAAGAAAAGCCACTGAGCAAATTTTAAGTCTTCTTATCAATTCAAATAACTTTGAAGGTAGTGCAGTTAGTAATTACTGAATTTCCTAATAATAGACTTAAGTTGAAGGCCCTGGACTTAAAGATACTGTGGCTGCATACATACAATATAGACTAAGTGGTAGAACGCAGAGACGAGTAGAAGTGAAGGGTCGTTTTCAAGACTTGAGGGAAGTATATGTGGTAACCACCAAGAGTCAGTATTGGGATTACTGCTGTTTTATTGTCTATTAAGAACCTCAAATTTGGTATACAAGATATCATTTCAAAGCTGCTTAGGACACAAAAAATGCAGTTTAGCAAATGAGTAAATGTCTGGACATAGAGATTAACTGCTGAAATGGACAAATACATGGCAGGTGCAACTTAATTTAGATATATGAAGTGATTCATTAAACCAGTACAAAGTGGCAAAGCATTATCAAATAAATGGTACCATATTTAAGGAGTGCAATTGCAGAGACCGATGCATGTGCATATACAAAACTTTGAAGTTGATGTGACAGATTGAGAAAGCTGTTTAAAAATAGCTACAGCATTCTTGACAAATCAATCATAGCTGAAAAACAAAGTTGTCCTCAACCATATTTTAAACTGCTGGAGATATTCTAGTTGACACATTGTGTCCAATTTCGTTGAACATGTATTACTCATTTGCATACATTAGAAGCATAACAAAATGGCTTTCAATTTCACTGGTTATAATGCCGTATCATTCATCATCAGTATATTTGGAGTTACACTTTTAATTCATTACTTGGGGCGTAGGAACACCCACAGTGCGGTACTGTCAGGAATGGAGATCCATAATTTTTGACCCAATGATGGTGAAGGAATGGTGATGTTGTTCCAAGTCATGAAGATGTATGGCTTAGAAGGGAACCTTTTATAATTAGTGGCGCTCCCATGCATCTGCTGCCCCTTGTCCTTCTAGGTGGTGGAGGTTTGGAGTTTGAAAGGTTCTGTCAGAGAATGCAACAAATAAAACTAAAAGGGAAGAAATGGGACAGGGTTCACAATCTGAAGGCATTGAACTAAGTATTAAGTCCAGAAGGTTGTATAGTGCTGAGTAAAGATGATGCCACAGACACTACCTGACCCATTGATTTCCAGCATTTTTAGTTTTCAGTACAGATTCCAGTGTCTGCAGTAATTTGCTCCTACTTGGTGAAATACCATTTTATAAGACATACATCAGTATACATTCGTGCCAGTGTGCGTTAATGGTGAAGGGAGTGAATGTTGAATGTGTTGGATTGGGTGCTAGTCAAATGTTTGGAGCATCTTGAATTTTTGTTGGAGCTGAACCTATCCAGGCGATTGGAGAATACAATATTCTTTCACATGTCTGACTTGCGCCATGCAGTGGAGAGACAGGAGGTGAATTGTGTGCTGCAGAAGTCCCAACTGCTAGCCTGCACTTGTAATAACAATATTTATAGTCTGGTCCAGTTTGAGTGACCAGGAACAGCCCAAAGGATGTTAGTTTGGGATTCAGAGATGCTAATGCCATTGAATGTCACGGGGAAGTGGTTAGATTTGCTTTTGTTGAAGGTGATCATTGCCTGGCATTTGTGATGCATATATTCCTTGCCACTTGTCAGTGTAAGCCAGGTTTTTCTGCTTTTGAACATGGACTGCTTAAGAATCTAAGAATTCACAAATGGTGCTGAATATTTGATCATCAATGATCATCCCTGCTTCAGGTTTTACGATAGAGGGCAGGTCATTGAAGCAGCTGAAAGCGGTCCTGCCTAAAACATGGCTCAGAGGAACTCCCAACAGTGATTATGTTTTGGCTGAGATTACTCACCTCCTCTCATCCTGCCTGCATCTTCCTTTTGTGCTGGGTGTGACTCCAATCAGTGTAGAGTTCTTCCTGATTCCCACTAACCAGTTTTGTTTGGGCTTCTTGGTGCAATTACACATTGCTTTTGATGTCAATGGCAGTTACTGTCCTTGCCTTCTTGAATTCAGCTCTTGTCCCAGTTTGGACTAAGGCAGTAAGGATGCCAGAAGCTGACTGGGTCTCGTGAATTCAAACCAAGCAGGTTATCACTGAATAAATGCTGCATGATAACCCTGCTGATGACACCTTACATCACTTCACTGATTTGAAAGCAGACTGCTCGAATGGTAATTGGCTGGTTTGGATTTCTCCTGCTTTTGTGGACAGGTGACATATGTGAGGTTTGTTTGTTCGTTTGTTTGTTTGTTTTTGGTGGTACAGACTTGATTGGCTGAAGTGCCTTGTTCTGTGCTGTATGATTGTATGGGTAATTTTCCACGCTGACAGCTGCCAATGTGGTGACTGCACAGGAACAGCTTGGCTAGTTCTGAACAACAAGACTTTAATACTGTTGCTGGAATGTTATCAGGGCCCATAACCTTGGCAATATCCAGTGCCTTCAACCATTTCTTAATATCGCTGGAAGTGATTTGAATCAGTTTAAGACTGGCATCTCTAATTTTTGGGCAGATTGAGATTGAACATCCACTTGGCACATTTGGCTGAAGTTACTTTTAAATGCTTCAGTCTTGACTTTTATGCTGATGTACTGGGATACCCTGTCATTGAGGATGTTCTATTGGTGAATCCTCCTTTGAGTGTGTTATGTGATGGTTTTGCTACATCTTACAACTGGAGCTTGTATCTGACTTATTGATTGTGGCCTTGCTCGTTTACAGAACTCTGTGTGGCAGGACAGGTTAATAACATAGTTGAGGCATATGAGGCCCACCTTGTCTTCAATCGTAGCATAGATTTTAAGAGCAGTGAGGCTCTTGTGGAGTGATAGTGTCCCTACCTCTGAGACGGGAGGCCATGGTTCAAGTCCCACCTGTTCTAGATGTGTAATAGTATCTCTGAGCAGGTTGATTAGAAAATAGGTACGAGCAGGGCGGTCTTGTTGGAGCTGTACAAACCCTTCTGTTAGGCCTCAACTGGAGTGCTGTGTACAGTTCTGGTTGTAACATTTATAGGAAGAATGTGATTGCACTGGAGGGGATGCAGATGTTGCTGGGGATAGAGCATTTCAGCTATGAAGAGAGGCTGGATAAGCTTGGGCGTTTTTCTTTAGAGCAGAGAAGGTTGAGTGGGGAGACCTGAGAGAAGTGTACAAGATTATTAGGGGTCTGGATAGGGTAGATAGAAAGCAACTGCTCCCCTTAGTTGAAGGGTCAATAACAAGGGGGCATAATTTTAAAGTGAAAGGCAGGATGTTTAGAGGGCATTTGAGGAAAAACACTGTCACCAAGAGTGTTGGGGGAGGTCTGGAACGTGCTTCCTGGGAGGGTAGTTGAAGTGGGATACTTCTCGACCTTTGAAAGAGTACTTGAATGTTATGGCATTTCGAGTGCTCATCTAAGGTTATAAGCCTAGTGCAAAAAAGTGGGACTAATGTAGGTAGCAGTATGTTTTTCGCAGCATGGGTTGAAGGACCTCTGCAGTACTGTATGTTTCTATGCAGTTTGGCATGCAAGTAGTCCTGCATTGTAGTTCACCAAATTGATCCCTTGTTTTTAGGTATGCCTACTGCTATGCCTGGCATATGTACCTGCGCTCTTTATTGGACTAGGTATGATTCCCTGGCTCGGTAGTACTTGGAGAGTGGGATTTATGCAGGGTTTTACAGATTGTGGTTGAACGCTATTCTGCTGTGTTGCTGACAGCCTGTAGCACCTCATTGTCCAGTCTTAAGTTGCTAGATTAGTTCAAAATCTATTCTGTTAGCAGAGTGGTAATGCAACATAAGACAATGGTAGATATCTTCAGTGTGAAGATGGCACTTCATCTCCATTTCGACTGTACTGTGGTCATTGCTACCGATACTGTCACGTACAGATCTGTCAGCTGCATGTAAGTTGGTTAGGATGGGGCCAAGTTGGTTTCTCCCTCTTTTTGGTTTCCTCATGAATTGTTGCAGGCCCAGTTAAACAGCTGTGTCCTGATGCCATGCGGTCTCTGGATCAAGAATCAATGTTTAGGACACCCTCAGCAACTCATTCCCAACTGTATGTCACTGTTGGTGGGACAGGACATGCTCATTTAAATAATGATCTAATTTCTCCCTCAACTGCCTCAGTTGAACCTACACTGAGGCAGTGCATCCAGGATACTGACTACTGTGTGAAAAATCTCCTTTTTCTCACCTCTCTCACTTGCTTCTTTTGAAAACACTTTAAATCTGTGTGTTCTCTGGTTCTTGGACTAAAGAGTGGGAACAGATTTTCCCCTATCTACTCTGTACAGACACCTCATGATTTTGGACACTTACATCAGATCTCGTCTTAGCTGCCTCCTCTCCAAGAAAAACAGTGCTAAATTCCTAAATCTTTCCTCCTAACTGAAATGCCTCATCCCTGTAACCATTCTCGTAAAGCTCTTCTGCACACTGTCTAATGCAATCAAATCCTCCTTCATAGTGCAATGCCTAGAAGTATACTCTAGCTGGAAGGAAACTAGTTTCCTATGTAAGTACAACATAACCTCCCTTGTGTTGTAAAAGCAAAATACTGTGGATGCTGGAAATCTAAAATAAACACAAAATGGTGGAGAAACTCAGCAAGTCTGGCAGCGCCTGTAGGGAGGGAAACAGTTACCGTTTTGAATTTGAGAGGATGAGTCATAATGGACTTGAAACATTAAGTCTGATTCTCTCTCCATAGATGCTGCCAGATCTAAGTTTTTCCAGCACTTTTTTTGTCTCATTTTTCTTGTACTGTAAACCCAATTAATAAAGCTTAGAACATGGGATGCTTTATTAACAGCTCTCTACCTGTCTAGCAGTCTGTCATGGCTTAATCGCAGGTACACCCAGGGCACTTTGCTCCCATTTCTCCACACTGAGTTTCGACTACAGCCTACCCACTCTCTTCACCTAATTGTCGATGTCATTTTAAGTTCGACAGAGACTTCCTCAGTTTACAGTATTTCCATATTTTCAGACTTTGTACACAAGTTACTCAGTGTATCTAACTGCCACAATTTCACAGAGCATTTCGAAGTCTGCTGCATTGCTGTGGATCTCGAATCAAAGTCGGTGAAGATGGCACGTTTTACTTGCCTGAAGTCATTGTTAATTTTTAAAAAAAAACCCATCTGGTTCAACAGTGATTTCATGGTCACCATTAAAATAGCTTTTCTTAATTCCACATTTCATTAATTTCTCGCTCACTCGCTCTCTCTCTTCCCTTCCCTCCCCTGCCCCCCCGACCCGGGCCCCTGCAATAGGGGGACTCATACCCATGTTCCACAGATTATTAGCTTATTATGTCCATATTAGTTTAGTCCCAATGCAATTGTCTCCCTAGTGTTGAGGCCTTAACATGGATCCTTGTAGGGTACCACTCATCCATCTTGACAATTCAAATCAGTTGCCCATTATCCCTGCTCTCTGACCCCTTCTCAGCTAACTTAATAGTAGGAAAATAATTTGCATTCAATTCCAGGAGCTTCATCTTGAACTAACAGTCTCCTGAGGAATCAAATATTTGTCTTCTGGAAGATGAAGCACATAACTTCCAAAGACATTCTTCTGACCATTACGTCAGCCTCCTCTTCAAAATATTTGATTAGCTAGGGCAAGCATGTCTTGCCCTTTAAAGAATCTTTGTGGCTGTTCGTCATCTTCAAGGTCCTTGATCCCACAATCATGAATTGTAGACTGTAGCTATTTTCTGAAGTAGTTGTTCAATTTACTGGTCTATAGTTCCCTGGTTTGCTTCTATCTCTTAAAAATGCACTTTTTTTAATGAAAGTCCTGAGATAATGAAAAGCACTACATAGTGCATGTGGTCTTCCCATGCTTCCAGATGACCTGCCTTGGGAGGACTTTGCCAATGGGCAGAATGTAGATGAGAATTAAAAAGAGGCAAGGTAGATTATTGAAGGATTCCAGAGATAATGGTGTGGGAAGAGGCAATTGTAAGAAAATCTACAAATATTGGAGGCCACATCAAGTGAATGTTTGTTTTTTCTCAACAAAAGAAACCCATGACATTCTTTTGAAGAGGAGTTATCCAGATATTGTATCCTTTAATCAATATCATCCAAAAAGGAACAGTTTGGTCATTCATTGCTTTGGTGTGAGAAACTGGATGGCTGTGTTAGTCGCATAAAACAGTGACTGCATTTTAAAAATTCTTCATTGACTATTAAGTATTGTGGGGTGTCTGGTCAACATGAAAGTCTCTCTTTTAGATTACGCTGTTAATTTCTGACTTGGATACGGTCAGTGAATTATGCTATTAACAAGAACCGTACCTCAAAGTTTTCATGGACAAATGTTTATTCCCATGGAATGAAGTCTAAAAGCCAAAATAAGAAGTTTAACAACCAAATTCAGTTAGGATATCTGATCCTTTGTGCTACTGATTTTGCAATTTGTCAACCACAGTTGGACACAGATTTTTCAATGACGTTCTGCTGAATTTAGTGATTTCTGAAAATAGTAATTGCTGTAGTAATTTGGAATATCTGTTTTCCTCAGTAGTACTCTGCTCAAGATAATGAGCAACTCCTTCACCTAGGTGAAGAAAGATTTTATTTCATTGTGACTGTGACTGATGAAGGCCTTGTAAAGGATAGAGAAACACCAAGCAGTCACCGTTAATGAGGTAGCAGCATTAATAGTGAAAATTAGTTGTACTTTGTGCTGGTGCACTCAACATTTCATAGTTTTCCCAATCTAGCTTCTGTAATGTGGAGGTGCCAGTATTGGGCTGGGGTGAACAAAGCCAGAGAGCACATGACACCAGGTTATATACCAATGGGTTTATTTGAAAACACAAACTTTTGAAGCCTTGCTCCTCCTTCAAGTATTAGTGAGGTGGTATCATTCTGTGTTTGATACCAACCTCACTAACGCCTGAAGAAGGAGCGAGGCTCAAAAAGCTTGTGTTTTCAAATAAACCCATTGGTATATAACCTGGTGTCATGTGCTCTCTGACCTCATCCAGCTTCAATAACACGTAGGTTATTCATTGTAAGATCATTGAAGTGAGAATCAGAACCATGTCGCCATTTAGTCATGTATAGAATGTTTCTAACTGTCCAAGCCAAACATACATGTTTTTAAAATTAGTTCAGAGATAGTAGGAACTGCAGATGCTGGAGAATCTGAGATAACATGGTGTAGAGCTGAATGAACACAGCAGGCCAAGCAGCATCAGAGGAGCAGGAAGGCTAACATTTCGCGAGAAGGGTCGAGGCCCGAAACGTCAGCCTGCCTGCTGTGTTCATCCAGCTCTACACCTTGTTATCTCTGTTTTTTAAAGTATATCCTCTTATTCTTCCTGGCAAACTATATTTCCCCCTTTTTTTTTTTTTACAAAGAGCTTTAAGTCCACTTCAAATTTGGCCTTTTTAGCTGTTTATATTGAGAATTGGCAGAGTTTCAAGACTACTGGTTCACATTTGAAATTGTAGACTGGATTTTGTTAAAGCAAATCATTTAATGTTGTATAGTCTAGCCAGCACACCTTTTCCCTCCTACCTCTTCTCTCTTCTCCCTTCTCCCTTCCGAGTGCCCCAAACCTTCCAATTGTCTCATCTCTCAACTGTATAGATTGTCCTTTTTAAACCTTCCTTTGTAGACCATCAGTGATATAATTAGCATCCTTTTGACCTATGCCTCGAATTCAGTTGCTTATGTATTCTTTTCAGGTGAGAATGTGGTTTGACCAAATCTCTTTGCAATGGAAGCATTTCTTCCTTGCATTTGAATTCTAACTCTTTTGCAATAAAAGTCAGCTTTTAGCTTTTTTGTAACTTGCGCAACACTTTTGGCAATATATGTCTAGACACTTACAATTCTGTTTCTCGTAGCTTCTGATCTCCTGCCATACAGGAAATATTCTGAATATCTTTGAGATCCAAAGTGATGCCTTCTCAATTGCATTTAATGACATCTGACATAGGGTTGGCTACTCTTCATCCGTGTACCTTTTGTCTTCCAGGTGACACCCATACATTTGGTAGTGCTTCCTAATTTGGTGTCATCTGCAAATTTTAGTTATGCAACAAGCTCTCTATTCTTTCATCCAAGTTAATACAAACCACAAGAAGCTGAGGCCCCAGTGCAGGAACCTGTGAAACACTATTTGCTACATCCCACCATTTGGAAAGTGAGACCAACAGTAATGGGTCTCTTACCTCCAACTCATTCACTGACTCAAATTTAACTCCAATCCCACGCATGTATTTAGCTACTAATTTTCTATCAGATTTTATCAAATGGTTGTTGAAAACGCACGATGACCAGACTTGTGGACACTGGGCTCGCCACAGCCAAAGTTCAGTTGTGAGTGAAGCCATTGATTCTTATCCAAAAGCTCAGTCTCTAATAAATTTCCATCACTTCCCTACGCTTGAAGTGAAACAGGCCAATTTGTAGTTATCTGATTTGTGTGTCTATGCTTCAATAATGGAGTGATGTGCGGGCTTCCAATTGAGAAGCACTATCATAGAATCCGTATAGTGTGGAAGCAGGCCATTAGGCCCATTGAGTCCAAACTGACCCTCAGAGCATCCCACCCAGACCCATTGCCCCACCCCCATCCCTGTAATCCTGCATTTCCCATGGCTAATCCACCAGCCTGCACATCCCTGCATGCTATGGACAATTTAGCATAGCCAATCCACCTAACTTCCACGTGTTTGGACTGTGGGAGGAAACCCACGCAGACACTGGGAAAATGTGCTAACTCCAAAACGAAAGGTCCCAGAGGCTGGAATCAAACCCAGGTCCCAGGCACTGTGAGGCAGCAGTGCTAACTACTGAGTCACAGTGCCACTATTTCTGAATGTAGACTACAGGGGGTTCTACTATAACGTGATAGTTGTGTTCCACGCAACACCGCTTTATAGAAAATTGCACTATAGAAATAATGGGGCCTATGGGAAAAGTGGGGTTAGGGGCAAACAACCAAAAAAAATCTCTCAAAATTCTTCATCACCGTTCTCCTATTGGCACCATGCCTGTCACTTGTGTGAGCCTTGACACTTAGATTTTATTTGATTATATTTGCCCTGCCACAATGTCTGCATCACAGCCTAGCCCATTGCTGATCTGACCTGACACTCCATGGGCACAGACTTCTGGACAGATTTTCAGAGATGTGAAGCAGAGGAATCTGACCCTTCTTTCCTATGTAGCCCATTGACATTGAAGTTAATTGCAGGATTGAAATGCACTTAAAACCCTGAGTAACATTGTATTCAAAACAGTGCTGGAAAAGGACAGGTTGTGACACAGACAACCTTTGGTATAAATGATTTACATGAACAAGTTCAAAGGTTCTTGCATATTTAAATATGTAACAGTTCAGGCAAAAATACTACCACAAGGATGCATGTTTTATCAGCACTCATATTATTTTAAGCTATAGTTCACTATTTTGCATTTAATGTGTTCAGCATAAACTCTTCAAACTAAGACTTCACATAGTTTCCCAATAAGACGGTTGTTCTCTGTGTGATGTTATATTTGAGGTTTATGACACAATCCAATTACCTTTTTCAAATGAGCTCATTGTGACTTAGTCTGAACATTTTCAATCCTTGCAGTTGGCGTTTTAAAAAAAACTTTCCTTTTGACAAAGCCTGTGATGTTGATAAGTATTCGATGGAATCACGTTATAGCCAACACAAGTTCGCGTTTTAGAAATAGCGTTCTAGATTTAATTCTTCAAAATAATCTCTATTTAAATTGTTTCCAGCAGTTTCACCATCACCGCTAGAGTTTTCCTTTCTATTCTCTATAGCTTATGCGATCTGCTTCTCCCAAGTACACGCTGTGTATTCCTCTCTATAATATGGGTGATGGCCTAGTGGTATTATCGCCAGACTATTAATCCAGAAACCCAGCTAATGTTCTGGGGACCTGGGTTTGAATCCCACCACAGCACATATGGAATTTGAATTCAATAATTATTTTTTAAAACAGTCTGGAATTAAGAATCTACTGATCACCATGAAATCATTGCTGATTGTTGGAAAATCCCATCTGATTCACTAATGTTCTTCAGGGAAGGAAATCTGCCACCCTCACCTGGTCTAGCCTACATGTGACTCCAGACCCACAGTAATGTGGTTGACTCTCAACTGCCCTCTGAAATGGCTTAGTAAGCCACTCAGTTGTACCAATCGCTACAAAGTTTCCAAGAAATGAAACTGGATGGATCATCAGGCATCGACCTTGGCACTGGAAAAGACCACGGCAGAAACAGTCCTATTGACCCTGCAAAGTCCTCCTCACTATTATCTTGGGGCTAGTGCCATAATTGGGAGAGCTGTCTCACAGACTAGTTAAGCAACAGCCTGACATAATCATACACTCAGAATCATACCTTAAAGACAATGTCCCAGACACCACCATCACCTTCTCTGGATATGTCCTGCCCATAGAGGTGGCGGCACAGTGGTACACAGTCAGGAGGGAGTTGCTCTAGGAGTCTTCAACATTGACACTGGACCCTGTGAAGTCTCATGGCTTCAGGTTAAACATGGGCAAGGAAACCTCCTGCTGATTACCACATACCATCCTCCCTCAGCTGATGAATCAGTACTCCTCAATGTTGAGCAACACTTGGAAGAAGCACGGAGTCTGGTGAGGGCACAAAATGTACTCTGTGTGGGGGATTTCAATGTTCACCACTAACAGTGGCTCAGCAGCAGTACTACTGATCGAGCTGGTCAGCTCCTAAAGGACACAGCTGCTAGATTGGGTCTGTGGCGGGTGGTGATGGAACCAATGAGAGAAAAACATGACCTCATCCTTAACTATTTGCCAGCTGCAGTTGCATCTATCCATGATAGTATCAGTAAGAGTAACCAAAGTCCTGCCTTCACATTGAGAATAACATGCATCGTGCTGTGTGGGACTATCACCGTGCTGAATGGGACAGACTTCGAACAGATCTAGCAACTCCAGCCTGGGCATCCATGAGACGCTGTGGGCTATCAATAGCAGTAGAATTGTACTCCAGCACAATCTGTAACCTTGTGGCCTGGCATGTCCCCCACTCAACCATTACCATCAACCCTGGCTTAATAGAGTGTAGGAGGGCATGCAAGGAGCAGCACTAGGCATAACTGAAGATGTGTCAACCTGATTAAACCAGCAGACTGGACTACTTGCATGCCAAACTGCGAAAACAGCAAGGGATAGCCAGAGCTAAGCAAACCCATAACCAGCGGATCACATCTTAAACTCTGTAGTCCTGACGCATGCAGTTGTGAATGGTGGTGGATGATGAAACATCTCACTGGAGGAGGAGGCTCCACAGGTATCCCCATCCTCCATGATGGAAGAGCCCAGGAAATCAGTGCAAAGGATAAGGCTGAAGTTTTCACAGCAATCTTCAGCCAGAAGTACTGAGTGGATGAACCATCTTGGCCTCCGCAAGTGGTCCCCAGTATTACAGATACCAATCTTTAGCTAATTCGATTCACTCCATCCCTAGATCCTGTCTGCCATACATGAGATCATATCTGACTATGACTTAAGTCCACTTAAGCCTTTGACCATCCACAAAAACATTTTGAATCTCAGACTTCTAATCAACAATTGATTAGAAGATGATTCTAGGCTTCAGTACTGTTTTTGAGAGTTTTTCCTAATGCTTGAAGTTTGACTATAATTTTTAGGCCATGCCACTTAGTCCTAAACTCTTCAGCTACCAGAAATAAATTTAGATAAAAACTTTGTTCCCATTAATATTATGCAAACCTCAGTCAAATTGCTTGTTGAAACTTCTAAATTCCAAGAAATACAATCCTGGTTTATTTTATTTTCTCCACATAACTTGCCTTTCCTCCACAGAGTTATCATTTGGAAAATCTCCAACTTGCATTTCATCCAAGGCCAATAAACTCTCTTCCCAAGGTCTGATGCCAAGAACTGCAGAAATACTTCTGATGTGGTTTCACCTGAACCTTGTAGAAAGTTATGGACAGGGCTGGAGGCAAACTGAAGGCCCTACCTCTCCTTGCCTGCTGTGTGTAAAAAGTAATTTTAATCTTGAATATACTGAGATATGATTCTCAAATCCCTGTTAGTATGAAGTCAGTTTTAAATGTAGTGAGGGTGTCATTTATTTTCACTTCAATCAGAGTGGCCTTGCATGACTTCACATAAAAACAAGTAAAATATGGATTTGAAGAATCTTGTCTTGCTATTTTACCTCCCTTCCTGGTGCTGTTCCTGGAGGATCACTTTTGCTTTTTTTTTGTGTGAATTTGAGATAGATCAAAAACATTAGAGGCTCTAGCCTTAAGGGCAGGTGTAGGAATCTGAATCTGTTTGTTTCATGCCATCAGTCAAGAAAGCAACAAAGGTTTAGAATATCTGCTGGATATTCAGAGGACTGGACCATATGAAAGTACTCTGTAACAAAGATGATTGAAGGCAGAGTAGTGGACATTATCCACATGGACTTCAGTAAGGCATTTGACAAGGTTCCTCACGGTAGTCTGGCTAGCGAAGTTCGATCACATGAAATACAGGGAGAACTAGCCATTTAGATACAGAACTGGCTCAAAGTAGGGGACAGAGGGTGGTGGTGGAAGGTTGCTTTTCAGACTGGAGGCCTGTGACTAGTGGTGTGCTACAAGGATCAGTACTGGGTCCACTGCTTTTTGTCATTTATATAAATGATCTGGATGTGACCATAGGAGGTGTGGTTAGTAAGTTTGCAGGTGACACGAAAATTTGTGTAGTGGACGGCAAAGAAGGTTACCTCAGTACAGTGGGATCTCTATCAGATTGACCAATGGGCCGAGGAATGGTAGGTGGAGTCTAACTTGGATAAACGTGAGGTGCTCCATTTTTTAGAAAGGCAAATTAAGGCAGGACTTTATACACTTAATGGTTACGTCCTGGGGTGTTTTGCTGAACAGAGACCTTGGAGTGCTGGTTCATAGTTCCTTGAAACTGGAGTTGTAGGTAGACAGGATAGTGAAGAAGGTGTTTGGCATACTTGCCTTTGGTCAGTAGATCGTGTAAAGGAGTTAGGAGGTCATGTTGCAGCTGTACAGGACATTGCTTCGGCCACTTTGGAATAACGCATTCAGTTTCTGGTCTCCCTGTTATTGGAAGGATGTTGTGAAACTTGAAAGGGTTCAGAAAAGATTTCCAAGGATGTTGCCAGGGTTGGAGGGTTTGAACTATAGGGAGAGGCTAGATAGGTTGGGGCTATTGTCCCTGGAGCATCAGAGGCTGAGGGATGAACTTTCAGATGTTTATAAGGTCATGAGGGGCATGGATAGGCTGAATGGCCTAGGCCTTTCTCCAGCGTAGGGGAGTCCAAAACTAGATGGCATAGATTTAAGGTGAGAGACTTAAAAGGGACCTGAGGGGCAACTTTTCCCATTGCAGCTCATGCCATACATGCACCACCCTCTGCATGAAAGTGGTGGAGGCTGATATAATTGCACTATGTAAAAGGCATCTGGATGGGTATATAAGTAGGAAGGGTTTAGAGGGATATAGGCCAAAAGCTGACAAATGCGACTAGTTCAATTTAGGATCTCTGGTTAGCATGGATGAGTTGGACCAAAGAGCTGTACAACATGGAAACAGACTCTATGACATGCACTATTCACCTTCCCTTCCCAACCCAACAGTTAGATCTGATGGGCACACCTGAGAATGTGAGTAGTTGCATTTGGCATTGCTGTAGGGAAATTAATTGAGGTGCTGTTTTTGTCCCTGATCTGCAGTATTTTGCTTTTATGTTTTGCAGCATGTCCATATAGTAGGAGGTTAGAAATCTCCACAACAGTGAACTTTGTAGGCACTTCTCTCAGCAATTCACTGTTGGCTCAAAGCCTCTGGAAGCTGCCATTTTAAATGACCAGCAAAGTATTTTTTGTATTGAAAGGAAAGTATCATTTTCAACAATTTATAATACTTCTTGTTCTCCTGTGAGCATGACATCAGAATGGCATGATTTCTAGTTCTCTAGATATAAAGGCCAACTTCCTTCTGATTGTTCTTTGTTTGTATCATTTTAATGATCTTTTGTATATGTGCTGCTAAAGTCTCTTAGGACTGCTGATGTTTCTACACTATTTAACATTTAGAAAGGTCTAAAGAGAATATCTCATTGCTGATATCTCCATTTGTTGTTTGTGTGTTTTTAGAATATCTTTCTTTAATCACAGAATATAATGTACACTTTAAATTTTTAACTGGAGAAAATCAGGTAATTCTAAGTTGTGAGACTATTCTACTTAAAAGATCGGAGAATCTTCAACAATGCATGACCTGATGGAAGACAGAAAATGGAAACATAGAAACTAATCCAGTTTCCCATTGGTAAACACAAATCTCAAACCGGATTGGCAAACCACAATACCTGGTCAGAATGAATCTTGTTGAGGCTATAAAAAGTGAGGCAGAGCCATCACGGTAATATGGTAAATGGAGTTAGATTTCCTCTGCAGGCAGAGCAAAATGCTATCTAACCATCATTTACTTTGGCTACTTTATAATGAGTAGCAATCACATCAGATCCAAACAATTGCAGCTCATTATAAAGTAGCCAAAGTAAATGATGGTTAGATAGACTTCTTCTACAGGCAGAGCAAAATGCTATCTTCATTTACCATGTTGAATTTGGTCGAGGGTTTATTTCCGTTTGGATGTGGCTGGAAGAATGTCTAATTTTAAACTAGCGGAAGAATCGACAGTGGTCCTCACCAACTGCAGAGCAGTGAAGAGAAACAACAGATTAGCTTGGAAGTATTGAAAAGCAGCTAGAACAAAAGAGATCTGCTGACAAGAGATGGTAAATGAATGTTTACCTTTGAGAATAAATGGAGTTGAGAATTTGAAACAAAAAGTATCCAAAATACTGTGACATACATATGATTTACTTATGCAGGGAATAAGTTTAATATATTGTAACAATAGAGAATACTTCAGGGGCATAAAAAATAAATACATGGGATGTGGGCTATAGTGTTAACTTCTAATCATAATTTATTTGATTAATTTGTTCTATATGTTACGTTCTTAATGTTTTGCTTTAAAATCAAGTGAAATCTTGTGGCATAGTTTCATTTGTTAAAATGTGGTGTTTGGCTGTTCCTAACTGGATGACTTTTTACATTTTGTGTTGCATTGTCCATGTGAAAAACAATCATTTAGTGACTTTGGATATGCAATGCAAAATTTTTAAATACATCAATTTCCATGGACTGAACCTTCCCAAAAATAAAGTCTTACTTTTGTTGAGTTTCATGGAAGGTTTCTCATGAGCCTTAGCAAGTTTTTTTTTGTGCTGGCATCCCAAACCCTCGTTACGACCTATGCGCTACATCCTCTTAATGCCTTCATCATATTTTGTCACTTGCCACAGGCTTTGCTTGCCAATGCCAGGGCCTCCCAGGACTCTTGGCACGGATATCATCTTTAAAGACCAGCCATGCACTTGGTCAAGGGCTGGCAGTCTGTGGCTGCCCTCCATGGTTAATTTTATTTGCCCTGCAAGTGTTGGGCGGTTGGTAAATGCCATCTTACTTTGCTGGTGGGAGCCTGGAGGTCCTGCTGGATAGATGCTGATGAATGATAATAGTCTGATGGAAAAAGTAATGGGCTTGGGGTCACTAGGTTAATGCTGTGACTTTCATATCATCAATTCTTGTCATCTAGTTTCTGTGGTGAGTGGGAGAATGGGTAACTGCATATCAATAAGGTGAGATGACATAATAATTAGGATGTTAACTCATGCTAATTTAAAACTCTTGTCACTCACAAGCGAGAATCTCCACTTACCGTTCAACACTTGATTAGAAAATGGTACTTTTGCTCAGGACCCCGGAAAGCTCCACATTGCTGATCTAGCATGATTCTCCCAACTTTCTCATCAATGGCCATGTTGTTCAGGGTCTGGGAAGATTCCATCCCATGTTATATTGTAGATGAAATTTGAGGCTGCAAGTTTTAATAAATACTATGATTTGGAATCCATAATTAAGATTGGAAAATTGGTGGATTTTATATTCTTAAACCTAAAATTCTTGAAGTTCCTAAATACTTATATTTTGTACAAGATACTCCATCCTGTAGTTATTTAACACCCAAGTTGCACATTTGCATCTAGTGCTAGCGCAAGTGTGGCTTGTTCTCCTCTCCTCCTCTTGTCATTGTCTGTACTGTCCTGTCTGTTACCACCCTAAACCTTTGCCACTTCACATTAGCTCCTTGAATAAAATATTCATTTTTTGATATAAATTTTACCATTATGCAGAAACATAGCATTGTTAAATTGAGGCAGTTTTGATAACTCCTGTATTTAACATAAAAAACTGGAGTTACTAGGCTTTTTACACAAGGGGCCCTGAATATAGTCTAATATCCCCAACTTGACACAGGTTACTAATGAAAAGTGCAATTTTTAGGTTTGTGAATGACTTGACCTTGTATGTGGCCAGGCAATTTATACAATTGACCTACATCTTGAAAGAAGAGATGGGTGCTGATGTAGTGATGGTATAAGGAAATCTAAATAACATGATTGAGAATTGAAGGAACCTGAATATTCAAAAGAACCAAAAGGTCACTGTTGAAGCATTCAATGAAGATGTACAGATTTTGGAAAGGGATGGCAATTGGTTTCTGAAAGGCACATTGATTTGTCAAGGATGGAAATGTGGTATTAACTGAGGAAGAGGAAAAAGAAAACAAAGATCAAGTAGATTTATAGCTCTAATTTGTGCCATACAATCTATGACGAATAGATCATTCTATTTAGAAACAAACTGCTTGATTGTCTCTCCATAACTAGACTGTTACCTGTTTAGTGTAAACAAATGAAGTAATTGAGTGCCTACTGACAGTTTAGTAGTATTTCCTAACTGCCCCCAAGCTGCATGATATGCTCACTAATTTGAAACGGCGTCAAATGCATTTAACCTGCAGTCAAAATCCAAGTCTTTTTGGAAGAAGAATCTGTGCTTGCATGGAATCATTTTTTTTTCTATTTTACCTGCTTATTTACATGCTGTTACCTTTAAAACATTTTGGAAATGCAAGCAAAAGGATTGCTGAAAAGACCAATCTCAAAATTGCTTTTCATTATTAATTCTTAAATTTATGTATCTGGCAATTTTGTATTGGTTTGACAATTTTGGTACTTTGTGATCATTTTAAGATACGTTATTTATTCACTGAGCCCAACTTCAAATTTTAGCTCTTATCCAAATCTTTACCTGCCTCCTTTTGAGGCCCAGATTTGTTACGATATTTGAAACTGTATACCTCAGCATCCCTTGCAGCACAGGTAGAAGCTATCATTTTTTTTTTGAGTACTGTGGTGGAAACTTAGACTGGGATAATTGAGATTTGTGGTTTGGTTGCCATGCAGGTTTTCTCTCGCTCTCTTGCTCACTCTCTCTCGCCCTCAACAATTGTACAATCCGTTCCAGCAGTCCAGTGGGGCTGCGGAGACAATATCCAGGAGGAGTGACAGTAGCTCCAAGTGCAGCCATGTAGTTTTCTCATGGGGGACCATGTGCATTCTGTCACCGCCACCTCTGTGGCTGCCTTTTAGCGAGCTAGCCCATGTTCTGATGTCTACACTCAAATAATGCAGTCTGAAAGTAGGCTCTCACACCGAGAGCTGCTTAAGACATCGTACAGGGCCAACTGCAGCCTCTCCACACTAAGTCCGTGAATAAACAAATATTTCTGTGTACTGTTGAAAGTGTTGTTGGATAAAATTATTTGAGTTGTATAATACAGTATGCAGATCCTGACCCAGCCTCCAGGGTTTCAGAAACAAAAACTGAGCTGGAGAAACTCAGCAAGTCTGGCAGTATCCGTGGAAAGAGAAACTGTTAATGTTGGAGTTCAATATGATTGTTCTTCAGAACTCTGTCTCTACAAATGCTGTTGCATTGACTTTGACTGTTTGTTTGTTTGTTTGTTTGTTTGTTTTATTTACTTTGACACTATCTGAAATTTAAAAGTAAATATAGGTGAACTGTACCTTTTTTTTTTAACTTGGGTAAAACCCAAGCTTTACACTTGCCTGGACACTTTTTTAAAAAAAAATCTACATGCCACGGTCAAACTACAAGTGGTATCGAAATATTTACTCTCCAGTTTTATTATAAAAATAAAACTCTGGCCAAGTTTAGAAATAACTAATGAATAGATAAAAAATTTAATTGGACTCCTTGAGAATTTTGGCAGTTGGTATGATAAAACTACAAACTAATGCAGTGCACAAGTGATTCTTAAAATCAACAAAAATCATTCTAATAGCCCAGATCTTCCAATACGGTTGTTTGCTGAAGCATAGGCTAGAGAATCCGTGTCAGAATCATGCAGAGATCCTGATGTATCAGACACTGCAAGAATTGTCCCGGAAGTTGAAGCTTCCAATAGACAATTGTTTGTAATCTTCTGACATCCCCATTTCTGGGTTAAAATTGTACTGTGGAGGATTCCAACTTAAATACCTTTGAAAAGCTGGACCAACTCACTTGGTCTGGCAGTATCTGTTGGGGGTGAGGGGGGAAGAGAGAGTGAGAGAGTGTTTTTTTTGTTTTTTAACAGATTTCCAGCATCTATAGTATTTTGCCTAATTATCTTGATAGTTTTCTAGGAAAAATTAAAGGGAGTGAAACCAATACAGGTTGTAACTTAGAAAAAGCAAGGACTGCACATGCTGGAAGCTAGAGTCAGTAAATGTAGAACTGGAAAGCACACCAGGTCAGACAGCATCTGAGGAGCAGGGATGCCAATGTTTTGGGGCGAAACACTGTCAGGACCGGGGAGGGGGAGGGGAGCTCAGAAATAGAGAGGAGGGTAGGAGTGATGGAGATAGGTGCAAGTAGGGGCTTATTGTGGTTGGTCAGTGGGAAGGGTGGAGTAGACAGGTTGGGGGTGGAGAGATTTTGAAGCTGGTGACGTCCATGTTCATGCCATTGGGCTGTAAGCTCCCAAGGCGAAATATCAGGTATTGTTCCTCCAGTTTACGTTTGGCCTCACTGGCCTCCTCCACTGTCAAGGATGGACATGTCACCAGGGGAGTGGGAGGGAAGTTAGTGAATAGCGACCAGAAGGTCGGGTTGGTTGGTGCATACACAGTGCAAGTGCTTTGAACTAGTCTCCCCATTTTATAGAGGAGACCACGTCGGAGGCAGTGGATACAGTAGATGAGGTTAGATGAATTGCAGGTGAATCTCTGCTGGGTTTGGAAGGATTGTTGGGGCCTTGGACAGAAGTGAGAGGAGAGGTGTAGGGACAGTGTAGCATCTCCCGCAGTTGCAGAGAAAGGTACCAGGTGTAGTGGAGCTGATGAGGGAGTCAGTGACTGGTTCTTGCGGAAAGTGAACAGGGGTGGGGAGGGAAATATCTTTTTGGTGGTGGAAATGTCAGAGGATGATGCATTGTATTCGGAGGTTGATGAAGTGGTATGTGAGGACTAAGGGGACTCTATCCTTGTTGCGGGGGAAGAGGATTTGAGGGCAGAAGTGCGGGAAATGGGGGAGATGTGGTTGAGGGTATCCTTGATAGCAGAGGAGGGGAAACTATGGTCCCTAAGTTGGAGAATATCTGGGAAGTTCTAGATTAGAGCACCTCCTCCTGGAAGCAGATGCGGCGGAGGTATTGTCAGTATGGGATAGTGTTTTTGCAGGAGGTGGGTGAGAGGAAGTGCAGTTGAGGTAATTGTGGGAGTCAGTGGGTTTGAAATGGATGTCAGTGGTGAGTCTGTTACCGGAGATGGAGATGAAGAGGTCCACTAAGGGGAGGGAGCTGTCAGAAATGGTCTAGGTGTTGAATTTGAGGGCCTGGTGGAAGGCTTTGGCAGAGTTGATGAACTGTTTGAGCTCCTTGTGCGAGCACGAGGCAGCACCAGTACAGTCATCAATGTAGCAGAGGAAGAGGTGAGGGATGGTGCCGGTGTCGTTGTTGAAGAGGGACTGTTCCACGAATCCTGCAAAGAGGCAGGCATAGCTTGGGCCTATGTGGGTGTCCATGGCCACCCCTTTGGTTGTAGGAAGTGGAAGGAATCAAAGGAAAAGTTTGAGGGTGAGGACCAGTTCTGCCAAGCGAATGAGTGTCGGTGGAGAGAGACGATTGATTGATTGATTGGGCCTATGGGAGAGGAAGAAGTGGAGATTTTTAGGCCACTCTCATGGGGGATATGAGTGTACAGGGACTGAACATTTGTGGTGAGGACGAATAATAACCCCCACCTGCATCCATCTATCTTAATCCCAACCCCTTCTCCCTCTATTTATTGGTGTTCCCCTCCCCAGCCCTGATGAAGTGTTTTAGCCCGAAACGTTGACTTCCCTACTCCTTGGATGCTGTCTAACCTGCTGTGCTTTTCCAGCTCCACATTTATTGACACTGGCTGTAACTCCCAACTAGCTATAAAACTAGCCACCCCATCTCCCCCAAATTTACCACTTATCTGAACCCATTCAATTTGACTTTTTAAGCCCCCTCTTCCTCCACCACCACTACCCCAAAAACCCTACCGTTTGCTTACTTTTTTCTCAAGAGCCAACACAATGACTTTCAGACCTTTTTAATCATGCTCCTGTACATGATGACAAGGTTTTGTTCGGGAAGGCTTCTGCCTTAGAAGTTCAGCCAGAGAAGTACTCTGAACTAAATGGCAATGTTTCCTCTTAAATGAGGTTCTGACTCTGGAAGATTTGAGCCAGTATAATTTCAGTACAGTTCTTATTACTTATGATTATTAGCAATTCATTTCCCAGCAATATGGCTGACAAAATCTGCCAACTTGAGGGATTTTATTTTTGCAATGACTACTGTGATATTTTCCTTATTCAAGTCAGATAGCTGAAGAACCCTTCAGTCTTTGCTTAAGATGTAACCAAAGTTTCTTGTTCTCCTCTAGGTGTGTAAATGAGTATGGAAGATTATGACTACCTATTTAAAATTGTCTTGATTGGAAATGCTGGCGTAGGAAAGACTTGCTTAGTGAGAAGATTTACTCAGGTAAGAAAGTGGGGCATGCTGAATTGTAAAAGATCAAATTGGAGTTAATTTGGGATAAGAGAACAGGTATTGCATACTTAATAACTGTTGTTTTGATTTTTACAGCTTTGCAATTATGATTGGAAAAATTTTAAACTATAACATTGAATTAGCTTTCCTGAAAATGTATTTTGGACTTCTGAATGTAAACCTGAATATGTAGATTTGCCTCTTCAGCACTTGAAGAAGAAAGCACAATTTGAGCTCTTGAGAGCTTCAAATTGGTGTTCAATATTTTCATTTTGGTTTTGGACTGAACTGAATGAGTATTTGGGACTGAAGGAGATGGATGTGGCTTGATACTGTCCCCTTCCTTTTAAAGGGGTCTAGCAGACTTTCATCGTCACTCAAAGAACAATCATCTCTTTCTTTTTAGTGTTATGGGTCGACATCCATACGAGAAGGTAGGAAAATTAGTTTAGTGATTACAAATTTGTTTTTCTGCTATAATTTGTGTAGTAAGACATTGAAGACAAGGGGACTGAACAATAGGTCAGGTCAGGGCAGGTTTGGATGGTTGACCTCTGCACCAGATTTTTCTCTTGGTTGCTGTTTCTACTGTGCCTGATTTCAGCAAGATGATGGAAGAAAATCTAATCCTAGAACATAATCTTAAGATTCTTTGAATTAAATTGTCTTGCAAAGTGGTTTGCTTATAAATGTAAATACAGAATGTGAAATCTAACTGGAGTGGTACATAAGAATGTTCTCCTGTGCTGTTTTTCCTGTGTTTATCAATATTGATTTTATATCCATTTGTATATAATTCACACAATGTAACATGTATTGAGTTGTTGATTCCTCGAGTATAATTGTGTAGTTCTTATTACCTTAGCTATAAATTTTATGCTGTTCTAAGAGCAGGCCATTCATGTGCTCCACAAATGCTTCTTTATCTAATCCCATCTGCATAGGGTCCTATTCCCTATTCCTTACTCCCTCATGTACTTCTGTCTCTTCCCTTCACAGGGTCTGTGCTATATTGCCTCAAATACTCCATGTGGTATTTGTAACTGTGCTCCAGCTAAAAATATTGTCCTGAATTTTTCATTGTTGGGGACCATCTAAGACTTAAAGCCCTTGGGTTTAGACTTTCCCTGAAGAGGAAACACTTGTGGGATTTTTGACATGATGGTAGTGTTGCTGGGCTAGTAATCTAAATACCCAGGCCAATGCTCTGTGAACATAAATCTCATCTGCTGCTAGAATTTAAATTAGTAAAGAAATCTGGAATCAAAAAGACTCCCATAATGGTGACCATCTGGTTCACTAATACCCTTGAGGGAAGGAAATCTGTTTGTTTACCTTGTCTGTGCTACACATGATCTAGACCCCCAAAATGTGATTGGCTCTTACATGCCCTCTGTAATGGTCCAGTAAGTTAGTCAATTGTATCAAACAGAAAATTCGTAAAGGAATGAAACTGGACCGATGATCTGGCATATGAAATGAGAATGGCAAGCTATGACCTCTTGACTTGCAAACTCATTCTTGCCAACATTTGAAGAGTTGTGACAAAATTGGAAGAGCTATTCCATGGACTAGACAAGTAATAGCCTGACATAGTTATACCCGGTGAATTATATCTTATAAACAATGTACCAGACCACCTCCATAATGTTTTCTTCATTTGTTCATTGTGTGTAGGTTTCACTGGCTGGGTCAGCATTTATTGCCCTCGAAGGTCACGGTGAACTACTGACTTGAACTGCTGTAGTCTGTTTGGTGTGGATGCACCCACACTGTTGGAGAAAATTCTAGGATTTTGACCCAGCAACACTGAAGGAACAGTGACACATTTTCAAGTCGGGCTGGCGTGTGGCTCAGAGGGGATCTTTCTGGTTGTGGTATTCCCAGGTATCTGCTGCTCATGTTCTTCTAGGTGGAAGTTGTGGTTTGGAAAGTGCTGTCTATAGAGCCTTAGTGAATTTCTGCAGGGCATCTTGTAGATAGTACCACTACTTCATTGTGGTGGAGCAAGTGAATATAGAACATATATCTGCAGATTTGATGCAAATCAAGCAGGCTGCTTTGTCCTGGGTGGTATCAAGCTTCCTGAGTGGTGTTGCCATTGCATTCATCCAGGAAAATGGTAAGTATTCTGCCACACTCCTGACTTGTGCTTTATAGATGGTGGACAGGCTTTGAGATTCCTAGCCTCTGACCTGCTGTTGTAGCCATGATATTTATTTGGCTTGTTCATTTCAGTTTCTGGTCAATGGTATCTCCCAGTATGTTGGTAGTGGGGTAATTGCTGATAGTTGTTATGGAATGTCAAGGAGCAATGGTCAGATTTTCTTTTTTTGGGGAGGGTCATTGGCTGGCATTTGTTTGGTGCCAATGTTACATGTCACTTGTCATTCTGAATCTAGATATTGTTTGAGTTTTGCTGAATTTAGACTTGGACTTCTTTCTGAGGAGGTACAAATGGTGTTGAACATTATGCAATCATCAGTAGATACCTCCACTCCGAGACCTTTTCTGATGAAGAGAAGATCATTAATGAAGCAGCTGTAGATGGTTGTGCTTAGGACACTCCCTTGAGGAACTCTCTCTTAGAGATACTGTGGAACTAAAGATGACCTACCTCCAACAACCACGAACATTTTTTTTGTGCTAGGTTTGACTCCAAACACTAGTTTGGACCCAAAACATCAGCTTTCCTGCTCCTCTGATGCTGCTTGGCCTGCTGTGTTCATCCAGCTCCACACCTTGCTATCTCAGATTCTCCAGCATCAGTTCCTACTATCTCTGAATCAATTTTAACCCCACTGCAAAGTATCTTCTAAGGATGCCTACCTTTTGAAGAAGTCACCCTCCTCCCTCTGGAAAAATCTCAGTGGATCTCTCTCCCACTGCAACCCTCTTGTAATCTCTTCGGCCCTGAAACTGCTCGACCACGTCCTGAAGCAAACCAGGTACTACAGCTACGTTGCCTTTCTTAGTACCTGCCTACGGAACCAGATCATCCCCAATGGACTACAGTCTACATTCAGCCTTTCCTAATTTGGCCCCAACCGCAACGACCACTACATGCAGAACATTCAGATCCTTCAGAAACATTTCTCTCCAACTCCTGAAACACACACACACTCACAACAATGCGCCGGCATCTCCTGGCACTACAATCAAGCCTACCCCAGCTCATAGCCTCCCTCTCCCAGGCCTGCAAAGGACCTCTCATGTTTTTCATTCTTCGCAGGATCCACAACCTCAACTCACAATTTGACTCTACCTTACTGGAAACTATAAAAACCGTAAGTACACTAAACTTACTGGTGCCTGCCACCCAACACAGGCGTCTTCCAGCCCCCCCAAATCCCCAACCCTACCCAGGACCTTCCCCACAATGTGCCCGCTGCCATTGGCCATGTGCTCACTATCGGGGCACCCACGGATTCCACCGGATATACCACTTCCGGTACAGCAAACGCCATCGACACTGCTGCTGATAGCGCCGCCTCCGTTTCTGAGACCAACAGCACCACCAACATCGAAGACACACCTGCCGCTACTGCCAACATCAACAACTTGACGCTGACACCGCTCCGCCCACCGCCGATGCCGCTGCTGCTGTGCCCACTGCCTCCATAGCCAGCAGCTCCACAGTAAACACCAGCCCCCAGCCCTGCCGGGTCTTCACCATCCCAGACCTCCCCCTCAACTGAGGACGAACGGTCAGTCCTCCGTAAAGGACTCCCCTTTATCCCCCTCCACCCTAACATCAACGAATACCGCTCACGCTTGGACGTTGAACAGTTTTTCCGCCCCTCTGCGCTTACTACTTTAATCGCGAGCCTAACCCTCCCTCTACTGACCCCTTCTCCTGTTTCCAACACACCCCATCCTCCTGGACACCACCACAAGGCCTCCGACCCTCTCTCGACCTCTTCATCTCCGGCTGCCATCGAGACATCAATCGTCTCAACTTCTCCACCCCTCTCACCCACTCCAACCTCTTCCCCCACAGCACATGCAGCCCTCCGCTCCAACCCTAACCTCACTATAAAACCTACAAACAAGGATGGCGCACTGACCTCTACATCGCCGAGGTCAGGCGCCAGCTCTCTGACACCTCCTCCTACCGCCTCCTTGATCATGACCCCACTCCCGACCACCAAAACACCATCTCCCAGACCATCCACAACCTCATCACCTCGGGCGACCTTCCACCCACTGCCTCCAACCTCATCGTTGCCCAACACCACACCGCCTGTTTCTATCTCCTTCCAAAATTCTACAAACCCGACTGCCCTGGTCGACCCATTGTCTCCGCCTGCTGCTGCCCCACTGAACTTATCTTCGCTTATCTTGACTCCGTTTTTTCCCCTCGGTCCAGGAACTCCCCACCTACATCCGTGACACCACCCACGCTCTCCTCCACCTCCAAAACTTCTGATTCCCTGGTCCCCAAAACCTCATCTTCACCATGGACGTCTAGTCCCCATATACTTGCCTTCCTCATGCAGATGGCCCAAAGGCCCTCCGCTTCTTTCTGTCCTGCAGGCCCGACCAGTCCCCCTCCACTGATACCCTCCATCCGCTTAGCTGAACTTGTCCTCACCCTTAACAACTTCCCCTTCAATTCCTCCCACTTCCTACAGACAAAGGGAGTAGCCATGGGTACCTGCATGGGCCCAAGCTATGCCTGCCTCTTTGTAGGATATGTGGAACAATCCCTCTTCTGCAGCTACACTGGTCCCATTCCCTACCTCTTTCTCTGTTACACCGATGACTGGATCAGCGTCGCCTCGTGCTCCCATGAGGAGCTCGAACAGTTCATCCACTTCACTAACACCTTCCACCCCAACCTTGCGTTCACCTGGACCATCTCCAATACTTCTATCTCCTTTCTGGACCTCTGTTTCCATCTCTGGCAACCACCTGGAAACTGACATCTATTTCAAGCCTACTGACTCCCACAGCTACCTAGAATACACCTCCTCTCGCCCACCTTTCTGCAAGAATGCCATCCCCTATTCCCAATTCCTTCGCGTCCGCTGCATCTGCTCCTGAGATGAGGCATTCCACTCCCGGACATCCCAGATGTCCTCGTCCTCGTTTTTCAAGGACCACAACTTCCCCTCCTCAGTGGTCGAGAATGCCCTCGACCATGTCTCCCGCATTTCCCGCAACTCATCCCTCACACCCCCCCGCCCCCCGCAACAACAATTAAAAGGAAGAATGGTCCAGACCCAAAACATCAGCTTTCCTGCTCCTCTGATGCTGCTTGGCCTGCTGTGTTCATCCAGCTCCACACCTTGCTATCTCGGATTCTCCAGCATCAGCAGTTCCTACTATCTCTGAATCAACACCTAGCTAAGGTTGTTTGCATCTTAATGGCTATCCAGAGATGTGCCCAACTGTCAGTCAGGTCTGTTTTGAAGCCACAGGAAAAGGGTCACAACTGCTCCCCCACTCAACCCTGACTCCATCTTTTTTAGGTAACCTGTTCATACTCCATTTTAAAAGTAAAACTGCATATCTTTCTCGTTACCTTTTTTATGGATAAATGATGCAGGTTAAACCTTTTTTTTTCAAATTTTACCCCACTTCGCAAGTGTCACACCTGATCTGTTACTACTTGGCTCTTACATACTTCATAATAAAACTAACTATTATGAAAAAGAGTGGAGCTGTAAAGTATGGTAGTGTTATTTTCTTAGATGTGACAACCAGAACAATTAAATGGATTTCTGTCCCCATGCTATTTAAATATGGGGAAGCCATACCAGTCGGGGTTTTTATGGTAAATCGTGTGCTTGCATCATAAAGAAAATGGACTTAATTGAAATCAGTTTGCTGTAATCTTTCTATATGGTGGTTAGCTTTGTAATTATTTCTTTTCCTCTCATTCCATTGTCTCTTCGTTTGCTGAGAGACTTTGTACCGTGACACAATCATGCATTATGTGAGTCATTCTGTATTTACTGTCAGGAGAGCATTCTATTCCTCCTGGGTAAACTTGTGCTTCTATACAATTTTAAGATATTTCACTTGTTTGCAATGGTGTCCCACTGCTGTGATTATCCTTCTGTTAGTTTTTGGTGCAACACTTGAGTGCTGCTTTCAAACTAATATTTGTGTTCCAGATCAAGAACATCCAAGAGCTTAGTTGAGGAGGTAATCTGCCCAAAGGCCTCTCTAAATATCTTTGAAGTGTTTGTGAGTTAGATTATGGAGTAACTTGTCTTTTGAGATCTTTGTTTTATATTTTCTCTTTTCCCCAGGTACATTTCAGCCTCTCTCATCCACCTGATATCTATGGCATTAAATTTGGAAACTTATTCTGAAGGGTATTGAACAGGTGAACCTATCCCACAGTGCATCTAAGAGCTCTTGCTCTGCCTGCAGAGCTGATATTTAGCTTTGTTTTCAACTGCTATCTTTTTTTATCCTCTTGGCTTCCATTTTATATATTTTTTGTTGTACTTCTGAACAAGTGACAAAGATATGATCATAATGGTAATATTACTGAAATAAAGGTCAAAAGACAACAGTTCAAATTCCACGGTGACAGTGGGGGACTTAAATTCAATTAGCAAAATCTGAAATAACAAAGGCCTAACCTCTTTAATAATCAGTCGTCCTTACCCAGTCTACATATGACTAAAGACCCTTAATTCATTTTATATAAAACTGCTATTGGTAAAGTTGAAGAATAAAACTGGATGGATCATCTGGTATTGACCTGGGCACTGGAAACATCAAAGGCACACCCTGCCTAACTGATGTTAATACATGAGGACATCTGCTGAAATTGGTCGGACTGTCTAACAGAACAATCGGGTAACAACGTGAAGTTGCAATACTCTCTCAATTGTACCATACATGTAATGTGCTAGATTCTTCCATCACCGTCCTTTTGTCCTATCCCACTGGCAGTACAGACCTGCAGAATGCACTCGTGGCAGATGGAGAGGAAGATAATGAGTGGAAAATCTACTTGACCTTGTTGCCACCTGGCACCGATACATCTGTCCATGGTTGTATTGGCAGAACTGATCACTGCACAGCTCTGTCGTGCAGCATTTCAAATCCAATCTAGTAGCTCCCAACTGGGCATCATTGACCATCCACAGCTGCTGAATTATAGTCCACAGTGTGTGGCCTCTTGGCTCAGCATATTCTCCACTTGCCTTCATCATCACATCTTCTATTGCCATTTCATATTCCTCTAAAGAGGCCACGGTTATTTCCGGATCCCAATCCATCTTGATTCCAGACTCTATCATATATGCATAGAGCATTGAGATGAGTACATATCTTCTGCATGTACCACCTGCTGTACCTTATCACAAATGGGATTTACATCTCCCCATACCAACAATCACTTCTGGTGGCAATCTTATGGCTCTCTGTCATTAACCCATTAATCCAAACATGGTTAGCTGTCTCACTCTTAACTTCACAAGAACTCTTGGGAGGGCATCTGCCCATGTAATCCTTTGTTCCCTTAGGCTTCGGTGAAGCTGCTTTCAGGTCCAATTTCATTTCTTAACTTTCTTGACTATTAAAGACGGCAGGGCACATGGACTCCCTAAAGCCATGGAGTTTTACAGCCCTTCAGCCTATCATGTCCATGCTGGTCATCAAGTATCTATCTATTCTTGTCCCATTTTCCAGGACTTGGCCCATAGTCTTGCATGCTAGGACACTTCTATCAATTACCTAAATACTAATAAAATGTTGTGATGGTACCCATCAATCTGGCAAGATGGCAGTGGAATAGGGCTTCTGAGCCTCGTTCACTCCATCTGCTTTTCTTCTTGTTCCATTTCTTTTTTTCTTTTTTCCCTGTTTTTTTTTTCGCCCCCCCCCTCTCTTATTTTACTTACCTCTCATTGAAGAGTTCAGTCACAGCAACAGCATCGGCAGCAGAGAGTTAGCCCAGCATGGACTCAAGTGCAGCGGCATCGGAGGCAACTTTGGGTTCCCTGTAGCGTCTGGAAGCGGTGCCGGTGAGATTGGGCCCAGTACAAGATCCCCTGGCATCGGCAGTGGCTACATCAGTGAGGTGGACCCAAAGTGGACTCGTAGCAGCGACGGACTTGAGTTTGGGCTGGTGTGGTACCTGGCGGCATTGGTGGTGTCTGCAATGGCACAGTCCAGCAAGGACTCAGTGACGAGTGTCAGTGGAGGCGAGCGGCAGTGTGGCGAAGGGGACTCATGCTGGGGTACCAGGCCCATGGCGGAGCACTCAACAAGAAGGACTGTAAAGTTGAAACGCTTTTTAAATTTTCTTTTATATATTTCTGCCTTTTATATTCTATGTTTTGATTTATTTTTGTGTTTTAAGACGGCACCAGAAAGTGGCGATGCTACACAACACTTTTTTCACTGTATTTTGTTACAAAATACATGTGACAATAAACGAATCAAGTCATTAGCACCCTTTCAAGTGGGTTCCAGGTGCCCACCACCCTCTTGGTGAAAAAAATCTTCCTTAAATCCCATCTAATCTTCCTGATCCTTACCTTATGGAGGGATCATGAACTAGGTGGCAAAGTTTCTTCCTCCCTACTCTCTCTAAGCCCTTGATAATTTCAATTAGGTGTCCCCTCAACCTCCTTTGCTGTAAGGAAACACCTCAGCCTATCTAGTCTCTTTTTATTAAAAACTGAGAGAACTGTGGATGCTGTAAATCAGAAACAAAAGCAGAAGTTGCTGGAAATGCTCAGCAGGTCTGGCAGCATCTGTGAAGAGAAGTCAGAGTTAACATTTTGGGCCCAGCGACCCTTCCTGTTCTATGGAAGGGTCACCGGAGCCAAAACGTTAACTCTGGTGACCCTTCCACAGAACATGAAGGGTCACTTGACCCAAATGTTAACTTTGATTTCTCTTCTCAGATGCTGCTGAGCTTTTCCAGCAGCTTCTGTTTTAGTCTGTTTTCATAGTTGAAACACTCCAACCCAAGTAATATCCTGGAGAATCTCTTCTGCACCATCTCTAGTGCAGTCACATCCTTCCTATAGTGTAGTGACCAGTACTTCAGCTGTGGCCAAACTAATGTTTTATACAGCTCCATCATTATGTCCTTGCTCTTGTTTTCAATGGCACAATTTAATAAAGGCCTTCTTAATCACCTTATCCATCTGTCCTTCAAAGACATGTATGGACAAAGATCCCTCTGATCCTGGGGTTCTTCCATTTCAAGATGTACTCCTTGCCTTTTTAGTCCTCTCAAAATGCATCACTTAAGACTTTTCAGGTTTAAATTTCATTTGCCACACTGTGCCCATCTATCTCGCCTGTCTATATCACTCTGTAGTTTCAGCTTTCCTAATCATTTACCACATCAACTGCAAACTTTCTGATGAAATTTCTCGTATTCATGTCTAGATCAGTAATGTATACAACAAAAGAGCAAGGGACCTAGCATTCAAGCTCCATGGTACATCACTGGACTCTGGCTTCCAGTCATTAAAAACACCCTTTGACCATCATCCTCTGCCACTGAACCAGTTTTGAATCCGATTTGCCAAATTGCCCTGGATCCAATGAGCTCTTACTTTCTTGACCAGACTCCTTTGCAAGACATTGTCAAATGTCTTACCAATATACCTGTAGACTATTTCTACTGCATTAAGCTCAAAAGCACATCTAGTTGCCTCCATTTTTAAAAAAACCCAGTTAAGCTTGTCAGACACCAATCTGTCCCCTTGACAAAGCCATGCTGACTATCCTCGATTGATCCTTGCCTGTCTGAGTGGAGACTAATTCTGTCCCTCAATGTTTGTTTGTTTTCCAGATGTTTCCTTACCACTGATGTTAGACTGACTGGCCTGTAGTTTCGTTGGTTATCCTCACCACCCTTCTTGGATAATGGCGTTGTATTAGCTGTCCTCCAGTCCTCTTGCACCTCTCTCGTGTTCAGTGAGGATTTGAGAATGAAATGTCAATCTCCTCCCTTGACTCCCACAACTCCATAGCTCATTTAATTTGGGTCTAGGGACTGATGAAATTTAAGCCTGCTTAAACCATTTATACCACCATGATCTCTGATATGTTCAAGTATATCACATCCTCTTCCTTGATTTCTGTACCAATGTCTTCCCTGTTGTGAATACAGATGTTAGGTGCTCATTTTAAACCTTAGCCATGTCTTCTGGCTCTGCCCATAGTTTAGACACTTGCGTCCCCTGCTGGATTCCACTCATTCCCTGGTTATCTTCTTGCTCCGAATGTACTTGTGAATTGCCTTTGGGATTTTTCTATATTTACCTGCCAGTGTTTTCTCGTGCCCTCTTTTCGATTTTCCCCTATACCTTTTTGCAGTCACCCCCTCCACTTTTTCTATAAGTCTCTCTAAGGCTTCTCTTAACCTGAACACTCAGACACTACACAAGCTTCCCTTTTTTGTCCTTCTACAATCCCACATCATCTCCAATATCCAGAATCCTCTGGAATACATTCTTCACCTTTTACAGGAACATGTTTCCCTGTACTTTCACTATTTCCTTTCAGTTGTGCGTATAGATTTTCTTACAAGTAGCTGCTCAGTCCATTTTAGTCATATCCTGTCTTTCTGATCAATCTTTGACCTTTACCATGATTTACCTTCATTCTTACTGAGTTATGATCACTATCACTGAAATGCTTTCACTGACACTTGTACCAATTACAACAGAGTTAACGTTTCAGGTCCGGTGACCCTTCCTCAGAACTGA
>NC_063337.1:55308571-55332601 GCF_021869965.1 Rhincodon typus | reverse complement strand
TGAAATTTAAGTTCTTTAATTTTTGCCTTTCTTTATTTATGCAACAACTGTAGGAATGTGCCAAAAAAAACACATCTGCCCCCCCCCCCCCAATCCTTTTTCATTTTTTTTTCAACTTCTACCCATAGGTCCTCAATTGAGGAGCCTTCTAAGATATCATCCCTCCTTCTGGCAGTAATTGACTCCTTGCTCAATATTGTGATACCAGCTCCTCTTTTGTTTTTTTTTTCACATTCCTCCCTTTGTTGCCTGAGTGTATACCATCTACCTGCCAGAATGACTTGGTTTTTTTTTCCGACATTTGTTTGTGCATCATCAACCATTGCACCTCCCTTCTGTATCTTATTCACTTGCCAAATTGGTTTAATCTCTAACCAATGGGCTATTTGGGAAGTACTTCGCACCAGTGGGATGGGAGTACATAGGTGTTGGAGCTATGAAACTACTATAGGGACTTTGCTGTCCCCCAGCAACCCCTCCCCACCCTTTCAACAATGATAGTTCCCCTGCAATCCCTTGTAAAGCAGGGTGCCTCAGTGAAGAAGTTATACACTGGGGTGAGTTTACTTCAACTTCACGTTTTCCCAGTGAAATGAGTTTCCTAATCTGAGTCAGTCATGCAGCATGAAAAACAGGCCTTTTGACTCTCCATGTCTATGTTAATCAACAAACTGTAATAATCCCAGTTTATTTCTAGTGGGCTTCCCATTTGGAATTTTTCCTTTTGCAGATACTCTAAGTATAGTTTTTTTTTTGGCTGTATGGTTCCTAACTGCAAATGTCTCTACTCAACTTGATAACTATCAAGCAATGCGTATTCCCTTGACTTGGTGGCAGGAGTCTGGTCAAAACCATCTGTAGGTTTTCCCATGGCACCTTAGGGCACATCTACTTCCCCATCCTAACCTTCCCTGCTATCCTGTGTTAACTTTCCCATATGGTCGGCATCATTCGGCAATGTTTTGCCATGGTTCATCCTGTGCCCTTCCACCACCAGCATCTGCTTACCACTTGTAGGCAGATCTTAATCCCAGGATTTCCTGTCCCAAGGTATATTTCCAATAGGCTCTAGTGGATAATCCTTGGCTCAACTACCTGTTCTTCCTTCTGTCAGATTTCTTAACTTTCCTCCTGTTTCCATCCTCATACTCTGCTCTGTTCGCTGAGTCCTGCATGAAGAGTCAGAACGAACTTGAAACATTAACTCTGTTTCTCTCTCCACAGATTCTGCCAGACCTGCTGAGTTTCTCCAGGGTCAAAATCCTGGAACTTCTTTCCTAATGGCTTGTGGATCTATCCATACCAAATGGTTTGCAGTGGTTCAGGAATGCAGGTCATCGCCACCATTTTGAGGGCAACCAGGGATAAGCAATAAATGCTGGCCCACTGACACACTCAAGCTCTGAGTGAATTTAAAGAAACAAGCGCTTTTTATTTCAAGTTCACCATTTGCAGTATTTTACTTTTATTTCTAAGTAAAAGAAGTCTGGTTTGTATTGTACTTCATACATATACTTGGATCTTTGCTGTTTATGTAGTTGTCAATGTACATTTGACACAGATTTTCAACAGATCATTTCCAGTTGTTTGTGGCCAGTGTGAACTGTGAAATACTTGCTAAGTAAGTACGTGTAGAACCGCTTGTATTCCAAAAAAACAGACCTATTTTGCGCCTCAATGGTTGAGTAATTCGCCTGAGTTGTCCTAGGGATTTTAACATGACGACAAGCTTTTTGCCTTTGGTTCTAAAGAAATGATCTGAGACCTTTCTGGGACACATCTACTTCTAACATGGTGAGCTTGGAGGGATCATAACGTTGAAGTGTGTGTTTGCTGGGAAGATGAGTGTTTTTGAGACATTGTTAGATATGTCATTAATTTTCCTCGCACCAGTATTCCAGGTGTGGTTTCACCAAGGTGCTTTGCAGCAAACAGCCTTGCTCCTGACTTGAATCCTGACACTATGAAGGCCAAAGTACCACTTACTGCCTTCATGCCAAATTGCCACTTTGATAAATGTACCGAGAGACTGCTCTGAATTGTTGCTGCTACGAGCTTACTTATTACCATTACACACTTTTTTTTTCAACATGCTGGTCAATAAAAAGTCATCACCTGGGCACATCAGCTTCAGCGGCAGCCATTTCATTTCCAGAAAAGATGCACTTTAAGATATTGTGAGAGTCATTGCCAGTTTTCCTGTGGAAGAAAAATCTTTAACGGAGACTTTTGTTTTATTTTTATTAATTGAGTGTCCAGCACGCAGCATTATGTCCAGACTTGGAGTGCTCCAGTGTTCCCTTGTTCTACACAATTGTAATGTTCCTTTTAATGTGCTGTTTTCAATTTGTACAAATAACCAGGGTATTCGACTAGCATTGTGCAACATTTCGAAACAAATCTGTTTTCCTGTTTCTTTTTTACTACCAAACTGGATAACCTCACATTTATCCATATTATACTGCATCAGCTGTGCATCTGCCTACTCACTTAATTTGTCCAAATCACACTGAAGGATCTCTGCATCCTCCTCACAGCTCACCTTTTCTTTCAGCTTTGTGTGGTTTATAAACTTGGAGATATTCTATTTAGTGCCATAATTTAAATCATTGATATATACATTGTGAATAGCTGGGGTCTAAACACTGACCCTTGTCACTTCTGGTCACTGTCTGCCACTTGGAAAAAGACCCTGTTTATTCCTACATTTTGTTGCCAGGCTCCCTTTAATTTTACATGCTAATCTCTTGTGTGGGATCTTATCAAAAACCTTCTGAAAGTCCAAACAAACCACATCCACTGACTTTCCTTAATCAACTCTACTGGAATAATTCGATGACGTAACTCTCAGATTTGTTAAGCTTGGTGTCCCTTTTATAAATGCATGTTGACTCTGTCTGATCCTGTCACTGTTTTTCATGTGCCTTGTTATTTAATATTTTCATTAAGGACTCTGGTTGTGAAGACAATACTAATGTCAAGCTAACTAGTCTTTTAAACTCCAATTTTTTTTTTGCCATCCCCTTTTTTAAATAATGGAGTTACACTAGCAATCCTCCAATCCATAAAAAATGTTCCAGAGTCTGATAGAGCCTTGAAAGATGACCAGCACTGCATCCACTAATTCTAGGGTCACCCTTTAGTTCCTTGGGGTCAAGACAATGTTTTCTTGCCACTCCCAAAAGCTATGTCATGCTCCTGTTCAGTTTCCCCAAGAACTCTGAATACCATATGATGCAGAGAAACCGATTCCATATTTTGGAATGTATCCTTACCAGATAATCCAAATGGAAGTCTGAGAAAACTGCACTTCCTGAAAGGAGTTCCAAATGTTGGCTGTTGCTGCAACTCTGGGGAAAGATATCCATTCTTGGCAGTGAGCTTGGAAAAAATAATTGGTAGCTGAAAACTTTGGGATTTAGTCCTTCCAGGGTAGGGATGTTGTGTGGACAATTTTTTTTAAATAGAACGTTCAATTGCCTTGGATTTAAACAAGCGGAGTGCCATCTTTGTTCAAAACATAAGTAATGAAAATTTAAGGAAAACTGGAGATATTAACAATTGTTAACAGTGAAGAATATTAGCTCTTTGATGTTTTATGCTGGCGCAACCATTTTTTTAATAGAGTTTGATACAATTTATTTCTTGGGTTAGCTTTTGCAGTGTATCTGCTTATTATTGTTTTCAATGTATTTGCGCTACCTACAAATGAACTGGATATTGTTTAATCTCCTTTTTCTTTTTCTGTCTGACTATTTAACATTAAGGATATTGTTTATCCATTAGAGAACTCGGACCAGTTGCGGTCCTCCAGATGATAGTTCAACATACAGACTAGTTGATTCTCGGACTGAACCTATCCTGTTTTGTTTGCTCATTTAATCATCCTGGGGAACCCTTTCTGTTCCAACAGCACTGGCTGTCAAAGTAAAATGCTAATTAACTTTTATAATCTTCATCTGTTGCATATGAAGCCATAAACCAGACATTATCAATGATAATGTACAAACTGATATGCTTTTGTTAAGTTCCTTTCTCCACTTTTAATTCTGGTGTTAAGCTATTTTAAAATAAGCAGATTAGTGTCTCTAGTAAGGTAGCATGGATAAATTTAGTACATATTGGACATTTATAGCATTGCATCACCAACAAAAATATATCTTGTATGTTCTTAGCATGTACATTTTTTCATGTTTTCAGTTCACTTAATTTAGTAATAAGTATTTATAACTCCAAATTTGCAAGAGAGCAATAGCTCAGCTACTAACTTCAGTTTTTTTAATCATAGGGCAACACAGCTCTGTGGTCTAGCCTCCGGTGACTCTGCATATTCCACACGGAGAGACATTCTCCCAGTGTCTGCGTGGGTTTATTCCGAGTGCTATGGTTTCCTTCCACAGGCACAAAAGTGTGTGGATTGGGTGGATTGACCATGCTAAATTCCCATAGTGTCCAGAGATGTGTGGACTAGGTGGAATAGCTGGGCTAAATGTGGGATTACAGGGATAGGGTGGAGGGTTAGGTCTGAATGGGATGCTCTTCAGAGGGTCAAAGTGGACTCGATGGGCCGAATGCCTCTTTCCTCTAGGGATTCTAAGATTTCTATTCCAATTTCAACGTTTTCCCCTTTTTTATAAGTAATGTAACTTGATTCAGTATGTGAAATAAGTATCTGGATATGGGATTACAGTGTATCTATTAGTGTTTGTTCTAGCATTGCATCTATCAAGGTGTACTCCAAAATGAATCAGTTCAAATAATCCAAGTTGTTGTTCTACTGTTACAGGGTTTATTTCCACCAGGTCAAGGCGCCACTATTGGAGTTGATTTCATGATTAAAACTATTGACATAAATGGAGAAAAAGTGAAGGTACTGTATTACCAAATATCTAGATACATATGACTCTCAAAGCTTCTAATAACGTATGCAAAAAATGTAACACTGTACAATGTGGCATTTCAGATTGTGGATGATCAATTAATTGAAGGAATAGCAATACTGAGTTGGACAGCTGAATTGATTGGGCACCCAAGTGAGGTCAGAGATCAGTTTGAATCCTAGAGTTGAGTATATTTATGAAAATTCCTAAGGTGGAACATACTATTCGGGTGAACAAAAAAAATGGAAAATATGAAGTGTTTGAAGCTGTTTTGAAACTTTCATCATGGAATGTGTCAGAAACTTGAAACTTGGTTTTAGTGATGCTTCTTATGTAAATCTGTGTCAAGTGTTGGAGGATTTAAAATTGTTCTTCTGGGCAAGTGTGGTATATATTGCCCTTTAGCATCGGAAACTGAAAAGATCAGCTTTTCTCCGTGAAAGTACTGAAAGAAAATTTGAATAATTAATCAGAAATGCCCATTGAGTATTACATCAATAATTCACTATTGGATAATGCAGATTCAGCAAAATGCATGAATTATAAGAGTGGGTATGAACGTCGGAGTGTTAAATTAGATGCTGAAGAATGGCGAATTTTCTGAATTGAGGTCTATTCTGAGTGAATAGCAGCAGTCAGCTATCTGATAAAATTAAGTTCTAAGAAACTTTCTTTGTAAACACTTAAATACTGGCAAAAAGGACATTTGGAATGTTAATGTGTACTCAGATTAAAGGTAAAAATATAATGTTGTCATGTGTTGTTTTTGTCTGTTTTTCATTGTTTGTGTATGTTAACTTTGTAAAAAAGATGAAAGGGGTGTCTTCTATCATCTAGTATGGTCTGGGAGAGATGTCAAGATCAAATGGAACTAGGGAACAGGAAATGTTAACTAAAGGACAGTTGGGTGAGCACTTGCCTACTTATGTGCCTGTGCCTGTTTTGGCCAGACTTTCAATGTGTGATCCATCACAATAGATGTGGTGCAGCAAACATGCAGGTAACGTCAGCATGAACCATTAGTAGAATCCAGTGCAATAGCTTTTGCATTCCAGTAAATAAAACGTTTTAAAGGCTCCAAATCACTTCTTGACGACAGCTACTGAATGAAGCCATGTGGGTGAGGGGTTAGATGGAGATAGGTGTGTGGTTGGGCGAGTAAGTGAGGTGCAGGGAAGCTGGTCAGAGGCAGTTATGGGTTGGTCAGGGTCAGGGTAAGGGGTAAGGGTGAGGGTGTGCAAGTGGCAGGTTGTTGGGTTGGTGTGGTGGGGTGTGAGGAGGTTGGAGAAAGGGCATAGGAAGGCTCAGATATCCTGGAGGTGCAGACGGGTGATCAAGTATGAGGGAATCGGTATAACTGGAGAGTTTTGAGCCTGCAAAGGCTCCGATTCTAAAATGATTTGAAGACTTGTCTTGCAGAATTTTATGTACTGGGTAACTTTAAGTTTCAGTTTCATGGGCATTACTGCATAATCAGTGCATCAGGACTTCTGAGGTCTTGGAGCACATTTTTAAAGGTACATCTGGTTTCTGACTACCTGAGACCGGAAGAAGCGGGTTAATCAATTTTAAAAGTAGAAAATATTAGATTTTAAGGCTGCATTATTGTCAACACCCTGCTGGGAGGTGCAATGGAAGAGCAGCCTTGGAGTAAAGATGGCTCTGCCCATACAATCCCACTACAGTGCTGAGTCGAGCCCTCCAGCATTGCCTCACCTGAAATGGACATATTTCACCTCTTGCTGCAATGATCATTAAAACATTCCAACGTGACAGCAGGCATCAGATTATTTGCTGTATTCCAAGAAGTTGTACTTGGAATAATGCCATAAAATTTTTAACATTTTAAGGCCAAAAAAATTTTGGGGTGTGAAATCTGACTTTTATCATTTTTGCACAGTTTGTAATATCTGTGTTCAGTGAGAAAAGCAATTTCAGTATATAGAAGGAAATGGTTCAAATGGGCCAAATCCCCTTATGACCCATTACTGTTTTTAGCAGCAGTATGAAGTAATGTTAACTAAGTGCTGTAAAGAAAATGAGCAGAAAGCCTGCCTATAGAGTCTCAAAGCACTTCTGAAGAGTGCATTTTTTTCCTGACATCAGCATCAATACACAATCCAAAAAGAGAGATTTGGTTTTTTAGAAGTAATGTGACATTTAAACCCTGAGAAACAGATCAGCGGTGAATGGATATATGGACGATCTGCATATTGCCATTAAAATTGTAGACATAGGAAATTATAATAGGTGTCAGGGGAGTTATGCATCATGTGACAAAAACATGACAATGAGATAAAGTAGAACAAAAGGACAATATGTTCAGATGATATAAATATACGGGATCAATTTTGGGCTTTGGTTATGAGGAGAAAGTGTAGAAACTTGGATTACTTTTATCACCCAAACTCTGCTGTTTATTCTGCACAAAGAAGTAGATATTGTTTTCCCCCAATTCAAACTGCTGTAAAAATTTGATGTGCTGCACAATGAAAATGCAGCTACCCTTTTTCCATAGTTAACAGCGGTAATATGAGTGTTATTGCAATTGCTGTACGATATCTTTAGACAATAACCTGCTGACCAAGCCACGCGCACACAAGTATTTGCTTCAGCTATTTTTGCTTTCATTGTTCCTTGTGTCAACAGTGTATGAATAATTTGAAAGGATTACATTTTGTGTTTATCTTTTTGAATGTTTGACTAACTGATTAGGGAAAATGCAGCTTTTTAAACTCATTTCCAAATCAATCTTGGCGCACACAACCAATCATTGTGTACTTCTAACTAAATATTCTAGATTTTATAATCTGTTAATTCAAATGGAAATTTTGTGAAATTCTGAGCTGTATTGTTAAAATTGCTTTGTGAAGCTGTAGAGTTCACATTCTGAGTAAATGAAAGGTTTGGAAGTAATCAGAAATAAAAACAGAAAATACTGGAAATAGGTCTGGAAGCGTCTTTTTGAGGGATCAATAGTGCTAATATTTCAGGTGGATAACCATTCTTCGGAACTGGGAAGGATTAAAATATTACATTTTAACTAACTTAAACTGGGATAAGTTGGGGAGAAGGAAGAAATATCTGTGATAGGATGGAATGAAGAGATGAATTATTGCCGTTTCGGGGTGCAAGGCTAATGGGATTGGTAATAAAACCAAGGATGTATCTAGAGCTGATGTAAATGACAGAATGATTAATTTATGCCATTCAGATATGAAAATGAGAATAAATTTGAAGTTGGTTGGAAGGTAAAATCTTAGATTGTTGCACTTGGTATTGAGGCTAAAAGGTTGTAAAGTGCCTCATTGAAAGATGAGATGCTGTTCTTCCAGCTTGTTTTAAGCTTCATTGGGAACCCTACGTGAGAGGACAGAGCTGCCTCCAATATAGAGGAGACTGCATTGCATTGTGAACAAATGCCAGTGTACTCGTTTGAAGGGACAAGTAAGTCACTATTTCACCTGGGAAGTGTTTATGAGCATGAACAGTGAGGACAGGTGAGATAAAAGTGCAGTGGTTGCAGCTCCATCATTTGCATAGGGAGTTGCAGGATTAGATGAGGGTTTGTGGAAGAATTGGCATCTTTTGAATGTGGCACTGTGACAATGCACTTATCCACTTTTGTTTTCCCTCTCCTCACTACTTGAGGCCTAAAATGCTCTTTACAGGTGAAACAGGAACTTGTGTTCTTCTAAAATGTGTTTGTTGCTCACATTTTGGATTGCTGTGCACTGGGGAGACCAAATGAAGACTATATGACTGTTTCACAGAATGCTTCTATTGTCAGCTGCGTCCCCCCAAACTTTCAGCCGCTGTCATTTCAAATCTTCACCTTTTTGTTCTCTCATTAGTGTCTCTTCCCTCAGCTTTTTTCTGTGTTTCCATGAAACTCCACACAAGCCCGAGTGCCTCCTTTGAATGGATCCTGTCCTGTTAAGTACTTCTCAGTTGTTGGTCTTCTCATTTATCATCCACATGTAATAACATCTAATAACACCAAAGTATGTTTATCTGCCAGTAATTGTCTCCAAAGCTGTTACCTTTCTATCTAACTGGTTGTCTGACAAAGTTCCAGAACCAAAAGTTCCTTCAGCTCAATGTCAGCAAAATTAAAGAAATACTTTGGTTCACACGAGGACTTAGTTGATTCTGTTCCATTCCACTCCTTCATCTTCCCAGACTTATTGAACAACTGTCTGGCTTGTAATCTCCTTTTGTAAAAGTCTTGCCTACGTATAATGCTGCTTGGAATCCTTTTTATAGATGGACTTTTTTAAAACAGAAATTCTACACAAGTACTTCTGTCAAGTGGAAACCTTGAGCCGGTGTAATTTCCTCACTGAGCACACCTGCTTACATTTAAAGGGTTCCATTAAATTGTTTTGTTTTCTCAAGAGAGCTAGGGTGAAATTGTGTGGGTCCTCTGATCTTGGAAACAGATGTTAGTGGCTATGGTCAAGTGCCAAAGTTGGTTGGTTTGAAGGCTTACCTAGTTTCTTTGGGACGATTTGTTCCAGTTGTTTTTAGAAACTGTTCGCACAGTTAGCTCTGTCCCCTCACACCCATGCAGAATTATGCACCATTCCCATTGTTCCCATGCCTATCACACCCATGTCACCTCCATGCAAACTCCAAAACCAATAACTAATAATCTGTTCTGAGGAAGGGTTACCGGACCCAAAACGGTAACTCTGATTTTTCTTCACAGATGCTGCCAGACCTGTTGAGCTTCTCCAACAGCGTCTGTTTTTGTTCCTGATTTACAGAATCTGCAGGTTTTTCAGTTTTAACCAGTAAATTTTATGGCTGGATCTCCCAGAGTCATGTATATGAGATATATAAATTAAACTTATCTAATGCAACTCATGATCCTACACACTTGATGATAATCTTGAAAAAAAGGGCAACAACACACTGCAGCAACACGGAACTACGCCAAGAGGAAGAAGAATACCTCTTGCAAGTGTTCAAGGATAATGGATATCCAAAGAACTGGGTCAGAAGATGCCTACAAGAACAGCATCGGAAAGACTCTACACATCCCGACACACCCTCCTCACACTACCCTACATCAGGAACATGTCTGAACTCCCCACAAGACTTCTACGACCGCTGGGCACCAGAGTGGCACACAAGCCCACGTCAACCCTACGACGACTGCTCACCCGAACTAAAGACCCACTCCCCACCATGGACAGGACCAATGTCATCTACCAGATCCCCTGCAGAGACTGCGAGAAACACTACATTGGACAAACAGAAAGGAAACTAACAACAAGGGTACATGAACACCAACTGGCTACAAAAAAGACACGACCAATACTCACTCATCTCAATCCACGTGGACAAGGAGAAGCACCATTTCGACTGGGACAACACCAAGATCCTGGGACAGGCTTGGCAGAGACAAGTACGAGAATTCCTGGAAGTGTGGCACCCTATGAAGCATGCTATTAATAAACACATTGAACTCGACCCCATATACATTCCACTATGGAGGAAAACCGGAAGTGAGGCAATCTATCTCAACAGACCCCAGAGTTTTAAAAACCAGGTGGGAAAACACACCGATGCTTCATCGGATGTTGTACTGAGGATGTTACCAAGCATGGTAACAAAACGTCTGCAAAACAACAAACCAGTTCGGCGAGCCAACCAACCTCAACTTGATAATGGTGAAAAAATGCCTTCCATTTCAAGAAATCCATTCAAAGCTTTCATATCTTAAGTGGTTAGTCTTCTCCAAAACAGACTTTTTTCTATTCTGATCCTGTAAGAAACACAACTAATCACTTAGCAACTTCTTTTTAAACTGTCACGCAAACAATGAACTCTGAAATCCTGCTGATGTAATTGTAGTTTTTGAAACCCAGCCAAGCATTGATAATGGCATGCTAACTCTTAAGGATATGTCAATAAAGAACTCCATTGAAACTGCATGACCTGACAGTAATGTTTTATTTTTAATCTACTCTTGATCTCTGATCAGAGTTCTAAAGCTTTTTTTAAAAAAAGCCTCTCTGACCATTTCAACCTGTTCTATTTCTGATTATGATGTATAGATCTTATTTACTCTTTGGAGAAAATTTAAATGTCCTCCATCAATTTGTGATTCTCGCAGTTAATTAAGTCCTTGCAACAGCTATAATGGGATGTTTATAAAGTCTGCATTAAGTTCATATAGTTTGCTCCCCTTGTAATTCATATTATATGATCCACTGCTGTGCCAGCAAAAAAAAACCTGAGCTGTTTGAAATGGGAACCGAACTTAGCCCTCTAGATACTGCTGATGTTTTAACAGTCAGGAGTGTTTACTAGACAATGAAAATCTGGTCTATGTTCTGTCAATAACAAAAGTTTTATGTTCAACTGTATTAAAACCTGTAGAATTTTGATGGGATAATACACCAAATTCAACTCTCTCAGAATATTTGTGAAATTGAGACAGTTTCTGGAAGTAGGAGTGTTTCTGGAAACTTGTGCTTGTGCCTAGTTATGAAATGCCACATTCTGAACATCAGGCAGTTATACAATATTAAAACAACAGAATGCTCTGTTTCACAGATCACATTCCTTTTGTAATCTGAAAGCTGAGCCAAAAAAAGTTCATGTCACTTAGTTTTGTTTATTTTAGTTAACAGGAACGTCTGTTCAAATTTGATTTAAAAAAGAAAAGAGATAATTTACTTCCCATTTGACAGTGAGTAACCACTGACAATACAAGTGCTATAAGTTGGTGCATCTATACATCATTCCTGAATGTTACCAAGATATCAACATATTTGTGAAATTTGTTTGTGCAGTCATAACCTATTATTAACATGTCTGCAGCACAATTATTCTGAATTTGCTAATCATGATCAAGAAAACTACAGGATGTTTGATAGGAAATAAAATATTGTCTTGCTGGTGCAATGGAAACTTTTTTGATATTTTGTCCGAGGCATATTGCTCACAGTGGATTCCTTTTTGTCATTTGAGTGTGATATGTTTGTATGTATTTTATTGTGTTCCCTGGATTCTCTTGGCATAGATGTCCAGAACTGGCAATTAATACTGTCATTGTTGATAGCTCCAACTATACACCTCTGGATACATCAGATTTTCCAGGTTTGGCATTCGACGGTCCTTTAAACATTTGAGCCAAATTTCAGTGGTTGCCTCCATACAGGCTGATCAATTTGTGTTTTCCCAAGCGAGGTGATCTGCAATTCAGAAGTTTCTAGAGAAGTATTTTAAAATTGGAAGAGCTGTTTTACTAGCAGCCAGTATTGACCAGCAAGCACACTGAATGTGACGGTGTAATCTAGGACATTGGTGGCAACATTTTTGATGATCTCAACTTCTTGATGTGGATGAGTTCATCGGAATAATCTGGTTGACATACAACAAAGACATGGATGAGAGTTTTAGGAACAGGTGAACTGAGGCAGATGTGTAGACAGATAATGTTATGGAGTTGAATGTACACAACCTCGTTGATGGTACACGCAACTAGAAGTTCAATGAAAGTCAAACTATTTGGTTTGGTATCATACAGATCATGGGAAGGGCATGAAGTTGTAATAGGGAAGTCAATGATTTTCATCTTAATATTTAACTGGGAGAATTGTTTTTCCTTCAGTATTGGCGGTCAGACAAGCAGTCTGATAATTTAGAGATGGTCAAGAAGTTAAAAGATATTGGTGACAGAGCTGCAATTATATTCAAAGTATTATACTAATATAAAAATATTATACTATATTAAAACTAACCCTTTCTTTTAAGATGTGTGAAAAAGCACATAGATGAGGAATAGGAGGGGACCAAGGATAGATCCTTGTGGGACACAGCCTTGGCTCAAGAGCGGAAAGAGAAGCCATTGAAAGCCTATTTGTAGATTGGATTGCTGAGAATGGTACCAGGTATAAGCAGCCCCTACAAGCTGGAGATTTGTGAAGAGGCATTGGAGGGCGATGGTGTGCATGAACTCGTCAAAGATGTCAATAGGTTGAGTAGGATAAGGAGAGATTGTTTATCTGTGTCACAGTCATGTAGGATATCATTTGTATTTCTGCTAAGAACCGTTTCAGCACTGTGGCAGGTGTGCAAGCTTGATTAGGGTGATCTAAACTTGGAGCTCCATGAATGCTGGGAGGGTCACCAAGGGTTTTGGAGAGAAAAGGGAGGTGGTTGATGAAAACCAGGGAAACCACTCAAGTGAATTTATAATAAGTACACCTCAACGACTTGAATGTGCAATCTTCTGGTTTGAGGTGACATCCCTCACCAGCTTGGCAATTACACTGATTCACTGTGGTATTTCATGATGTAGCACATCTCCTCAAAAGCCAGGTCTTGGGTACAGATGTTGAAAACTGGCTATATTTATAAATTTCTGAAACTTCGCAATTTGATATGTTAGTTGTATGGAGCTAATAAAATGTAACCAGAGCTTGCTCACACCCAGGGTGAGTTACAACTCTGCATACACACAGGTTCATCTGCAGTTGAATTCAAAGACTGTGCAGTCCCTTAAGTGAATTTAAGTGTCGCCTAATTTGAATTTGTGCAGTATTCCTGTTATAATCAGTAATTTTCTGTTGTTTTGCAGGTTATTTCAGCTAGCAATGGTTTAAAAAATCTACTTTTTTTACATTTATTTTTAATCCAGTCAAAAATTGTCCTCTGGAACTTTACTCTACGCTGGCTCCAACAAAGATTCCAATGGGAAGACATGTTTCTCTTAAAGTCCTGAATTTCAGGAATGTAGCCCCGACTTTGTGAGGACATCCTGTTTAGCGATAGTGCTTGAAAAGTTTGAATCTATATAAAAGTGAAATGTGTCACTGACAAGCTGAGCAGCCCAATGAAATTTGTTCTAATACATATAGACTTTGGAACTTCAGAAATATCATCATCGTCATCGTCATCGTCATCGTAGAATCCCTACAGTGTGAAAGCAGGCCTTTTGGCCGATCGAGTCCACCGTACCTCTGAATAGTATCCCACCCAGACCCACCCCCTACCTTTATCCCTGCGTTTCCCACCCTGTAAACTACGGGCAATTTAGCAGGGCTGATCCACCTAACCTGCGCATCTTTGGACGGAGAGGAAACTGGAGCACCAATAGGAAATCCATGCAGACTCCACACAGACAGTTCGCCCAAGGATGGAATTGAACCCAGGTCCCTGGTGTTGAGGTAGCAGTGCTAACCACTGAGCCACTATGCAGCCCCAAACACAGGCTAGATTACTGCCTAATTTTTTTCCCTCCAATCTGAGTTTTTACATGTGCGTAATGAGTGTGGGGCCATGCTAGGGGATTAAGAATTTTGCTTCAGCATGTCATATCTGTTAGAGTATAGCAGTTTTTTTTGTTTTAACTCCTGCATTTTCTTTCCTCCTCTGCTGTCTCTTTGTCTCTCTCTAAGAAGTTTCTCAAACTGTAAAGATAGTGCAATTATAGAAAAACGAATCATGGAATGGTTGCAGCACAAAAGAAGGCCATTTGCCTTCTACAAAACTGCACAAGAACACAGTAACTCAAACCGTAAGCAATATGTGCAGGGAATTTCAACTACGAGATTGCTACAAGAACGATTAAACTTGTTTTTCATTTATTCTGCTTTGAATTAACAATGCATTCTGTTACAAAGGGCCAATTATCTGGCATTCTTGTTGGGGAGAACGTATTTCAATAGTAACGGACAATCCCAGGAAAATAAAGCAAGTGCAGCCTCCACAGTATTGCGCAATTGTGAGAAGAAAACTTGGTGTCCAGATTTGTGGAACCTAATACCTATCACAAGCATTGTGTTCACTTTTTTTTTTGATTGCGAAAACAAAATGAAACCAACCAGCATGCCTTTTACTAGAGTTTAGTCAGTTTTGTCAGTTTGTCCAACCGACAGATACTTTGAAATTACACTGTTCAGCTATGTGTTGCATAACTTTTTTTGGGCATTGTTGACTGCATCTTGTATATCCAAGCTATAAATGAATTCATACTTTTCTGTGGGTCCTCCCATGACTGAAGAGTTTGCAGGATTAGCATGGACGTTCACATTTTACAAATGAATCAATGCTGGAGAATTTGCTTATAGTAGAGGAAGGTTGTGTGCTGCAGTCCCCATTCTCTTGGCTGCCCTTACATGATGCCAAGAGAATAGGAGGATGCAAGATAATCTGACCACATCACCAGCTGCAGTGGATGGCAGGTACAGGGTGTTTTATTTGCTTTCAATCTTTGCTGCAGTTCATGTTATTGTTGTGCCTTACCTTTTGATTGTAACAGATTCTTGTGGGTGTTATATTCCATGCCACAACATAGTCACATCTTTCCAACATCTGTTTCATTTTTGAGGTATAGATTAACAGGATGTGTGGTGTTTGGACTTTGAGAAGGCACTCAACAAGGTACCTCACAAAATTTTAGGTCATAAGATAAGAGCCCTTGGTGTTGGAGGTGGTGATAACACTGCAGTAGTGGAGAGAAGTAAGGAGTCTTCACTAGTCCAATGCTCGGAAGGCATAGTACTTCTGGGGGAATGAGGGGGGAGGGATAAGAGTTCATGTTTTTAAAAAAAAAAAAAATCTTGTTATGAATTTCTACATCAGAAAATGGAAGAACAATGGGGGTAATTTTAGCCTTTCTTACTCTGGAAGAAACTGAATGAATCAAGTTACGTCCCATATCAAATCTAGTGGGAAATGAAACAACTAGTCGATCCAATCCCATCAGCTCCACTCGGATGGTTAGGTGAAAATGAGGTCCAGCGAATCATTTTTTTAATGTTCTTTTTTCCTTTTTCCCATAGCTCCAAATTTGGGATACAGCCGGACAAGAACGGTTTCGATCCATCACACAGAGCTATTACCGAAGTGCGAATGCCTTAATATTGACCTATGATATAACATGTGAAGAATCTTTTCGCTGCCTTCCTGAATGGCTAAGGGAGATTGAACAGTATGCTAGCAATAAAGTAACCACTGTCTTAGTTGGTAAGTAGAAAGAGCAATGTTGGAATTCATCACCATTTTAATAAGTGAAAACTGAAAGCCTTGGTTTGTTTGCTAATTTGTTCTTTTGATACAAACAAAGTACATTTTGTTGCCTTAAAGGTACATGTTTTCTTTTGAATCAATGGTATTCTCAAAGAGAATTCATGATTCTAACCCAGTAACAATGAAGGAACTCCATGATGCATGTCTAAAACCACTAGGAGGTAGTCTGATTCCCATAACAATACAGCTTCTGGCCAATGGTGATGCCAGAATTAGGTGGTTCAATTAAAGGCAGCATGGTGTATCTCAAATTCTACGAATGTTATTGCATTTACTTTTAATGGTCGATTTTTGCACCAGCGTCTGTTGCACGTTAGGTTTCAAGAACCAGGGCCATGCCTGGGAAAATAGAGCATGCAGTACAAGATGGGAATTTAAAAACTGGGGGAATGATTCATAGGGAGGAAATCAGAAATAGGAAAAGTTTTTGATTTGCACCAGTAATGAATACTGCCTCATTGAAAATGCATTACTGACCAAAGTGATACTACTGCAAAAAAAATGTAGATTTTTGTCATAACCAACAATAATCCACTGGTCTACATGTGACTAGTCATAAACTATGCAATACCTCTTGGCCTTTCCAGGAAGGTTAAGAACTCTGTTTGAGATCTGATCAAACATAATATTTTTGGCATATGCTTTAAACTCATGAGAAATAATTTGCTCATCATTTCTTGCTGAGGTTGAATAGATGGTGATGTGGAGATATAATGTTATGAGGACATAGTTTAAAAATGTGTTTCTAATTTAAGATTGATATTAAGAGAAATTTATTCTGAGAATCCTTAGTCTTTGAAATTCATGGCAGTGGAGTTTGGGGCATACAAATTTTAGGAGCATGAGTTTTGCTTCATTCAATAAGATCATTGCTGATCTGGTTCTGGCTTTGACTCCACACCTATCCCTGATAACCAATGTGATTTGAATGTTGAGGTTATTGGATCATTGAATATATCCATGATTAACTTACACATATTATTGATCTATAGGAAGGGGAATTGATCGTCATAGAAGGCAGGCAGGAAGGTGGGCTTAGGGTGACAGTTGGCTCAGCCATGATCCCCTTGAAGAGTGAAGCAGAATTGATAGGCTGAATGGCCTACTCCTCTTTTTCATATGGTCTTCAAATATCCGGAGTGGACGACAGTTTACTCCTACTCCAGTTGATGGCTCCTTTTAAGTTTTCTTGATCATATACACTGTAGGGAGTCTAAGAGACCACTTGGACCATTGATTCTGCATGGACATTTCAAAGGGCATCCCACCCAGATCCGCACCTCTGCTATCCCTGTAACCCCGCATTTACCATGACTAATCCACTTAAACTGCACATCTTTGACATCTTTTGGACGGTGGGAGGAAACCAGAGCGCCTGGTGGAAACCCACCCATAAAATGGGGAGAATGTGCAAACTCCATACAGTCGTCTGAAGTTGGAATCAACCCTGGGCCCCTGGTGCTGTGAAGTAGCAGTGCTAACCATTATGCCACCGTGCTGCCCCAAGCCTCATGTTCCCTTTACCTCTTGTTCTCCAGGAATTTGCAATTTCCTGTTGTGACATACATTTTGTTAATCTCTGGCTGCAAATAAATTGGCTAACTTGTGTAACTACATTTGCATTTGTTACCTTTGCCTCCTGCTTTGCTAGGGTTGGGTGAGGTGGGATGGTGTGGGCTGTGGAGTGAATCAATTGTTTATTGCTTGAGATTTTGTCTTCTCTTATAAAAGAGGAATAGACTTCTATGATCTTAGTATTTTTGTAAAATTTTGCTTATTGATGTGTTGGCTGGAAGCACCACAGAAAACATTTGTACCATGTCATTGGCACATGACCTGTGCTGCCAGCAAGAACACCTTAACATAGTGTTATTGTCAGCTCTACACAGTCCAATGTAGACACATTTATTGAAACATAAAGGGAAAGAACTCTGGCAGTGGGAATTTCTACTTGTGGAAAGATTGTAACGTTCTCTGTTCAAAACATAGCAAACACTTAATCTAAACAATTGCTTCAGATTCTGAGATTGAAGGTGGGTTTGTGTAGCATTTCTACTTAATGTTAATGTAGCTTTTATATCCAAAAAATATGTTTAACAAGATGATATTGAGCAAATCTGTTGACTTCCTCACTTTGATCTGATTATTTGTGAAAACGATTTAAGAAGCTGAGATGACAGAGAAACGTGGGCAAATAAAATTGGGGTAAAGAAGACATATATATATTTTCAAATAACCTGTTCAGAGGTTATGGAAAACTTCTGGAGTAGGTGGGATTTGAAACTGGGCTTTCACAAGAACTTCAATAAGACAGATATAGCTAATTTAATAGAATACACTGATTAGCGTACTGCATGAAATTAGTGTACAAGCAGCACTGTGGTCATTTTTCCCCAATTGGTACATGTGTACTTGTAGATATAGGCTATTTGGCCTTTCGAGTCAGTCCACCAATCATGATCATGGCTGATCGCTTCTGTTTCACATTTTACATTTCCGTCTACTACAATAATTTTTGATTCCCTTGCCTATTTCTCATCTCACTTCTAAAATGACAGCCTCTAATTTTACAACATTACCCTTATTTATGGAGTCGTCCACCAGAGGAAATATCCTGTCCATGCCCATGACTTGACAATTCCAGATCTTGTATACTTCAATCAAGTCACCCCTCCCTTTTTTTCTGAACTTCACTGAGAACAAGCCAAGCCTATAAAGTCTGCCCTCCATGAGACAGTTTGCTCATTCCAGGTATCAATCTATTAAAATACCTCCAAAGTACTTGCATCCTTCCTTTAAGAAGGTCAGAACTGCTCACAATATTTAAGATGTGGTCTTACCAATAGTCTGTATAACTGAAGAAAAGCATCATTGCTTTTATGTTCAATTCCTCTCATAATTAAATAGCATCATTGAAACATCAGAACAAGAGAAGGCCTTTCAGCCACTCAAGCCTGTTCCACAAGTCAGTAAAATCATGGTTGATCGTAGCTCAATATAAAGGTTTTTGGCTCATATTCCCTTAATACCTTTCCTAAACAAAATTATCTATTACAGATTTAAAATGAACAACTGATCCAGCATCCGCTGCTGTTTGTGGAAGAACTTTCCAAACATCTGATTGAAGTGCTTCCTAACATCACCCTTGAACAGACTGGCTGTAATTCTGAGTCTGTACTCCCTAGTTCTTGGTTATGTGCTGTACAGCATACTAATATTTTGTGACTGCTGCATTAGAACACCTTGATCCCTCTGCATCTTGGATTTATGTAGTCGTTCTTCATTTAAGTCAGATTGTGCTCTCTTGTTTTCCCTGCCAAAATGAGCAACTTCAGTGTCCTGCATTGCACTTCATCTGCCAGATTTTTGCCCACTCACTCAACCTATTTATATTGTTCTGCAAGTTCCTCATTTCTTCTACAGAGCATACTTTCCCACATATATTTGTAATACCTGCAAATTCAGCTACCATGTATTTTCTCACCTCAAACTTAGTTTTTTAAAAAAAGTGCTGAGGCATCAGCACAGATCCTTGCCGGACTCCACTCTTCACATCCTGTCAATTGACACAGTCCTGTTCATGTATACTGTTTTCAGCAAATCAAAACCAATCTTCTAATAATGCTAACACGTTGACCCTTGAACCATGACTTTTCTATTCCTTGATAACCTTTGTGATACATCATCAAATCCCTACCCACGTGGAAATTTAAGTACAGGATGTCTACCCCTAACATTTAAAATCATTCAAAGATGTCCAATAAATTGGATAAATGTGTTTTTCCCTTCTCAAAACCAAACTGATGCTTCCTGTTTACTTTAAGAATGCAGCTATAACTATTTAACAATTCGATTCTAACACCTTCCCCAAGACATATCAGCTAACTGGCATATAGTTTCCTGTTTCTTGCCCCGTTTTTTTTTTAATAGACAGGTTATGTTTGCTACTTTCCAGTGTGCTGGAACCTTCCCTGATTCTAGGGAACTTTGGAAAATTAACACCAGTGCACCCACCACATCATTTAGCCACCTCTTTCAAGAGCTTAAGATGAAGTCTCTCTGCACCCAGAGACTTAACAACCCCCAAATTCCATCAGTTTGCTCAGTTCTGCTTCCCTGGAGCTTGTAATTTCACCAAAGTTCCTCTCTCCATTCCACCTCTTGCTTTACAGCTGGTACTATAATGTATTTTGTTTCTTTTGTGTGGAAAATGGAAACAATTTTTTTCATTAGTTTCCTTTTATTATCTACCATTAACTCTGTTCTAAACTCTCTAGGTGGCTACTTTTTAAGTAACTGTAGAAACTCTTGCTATTCACTTTTTTTATTTCTAACTAGCGTCCCCTTATTCTCTAATTTCTTTTTTCCTGATTAGCTATTTAATCGTTTTTTTTAGTCAGAATGCAAAGAACAGCAATCATTTGACCTGCCACTAATCTTTGTGCAGTTATGCTTTTTTTCCTGAAGTTTGATACTTTCCCTAGCCTTTTTTTACTTGTGGCTCCTCCTTTTAACAATTTTACCTCCATAGAAGGAACATACTTAGTATTGTGAAGAACGGCTGAAATGTCTGCCACTGGGTCTGTGTTAATCATCTCCTAGTCTAACATGACGTTTCACTTTAGCTACGTTCTAACACATACCTCTTTCCCATTTCACAGGCAACAAGATTGATTTAGCAGAGAAACGAGAAGTATCCAGGGAAAGGGCTGAAGAATTTTCAGAATCTCAGAATATGCATTACTTGGAAACATCAGCGAAAGAATCGGACAATGTTGAAAAACTGTTCCTTGACCTTGCGTGCCAGTTGATAGGAGAGGCAAAGCAGCACACACTGGTTAATAATGTAGCATCTCCTTTGCCTGGTGAAGGCAGAAGCATCAGCTACTTGAACTGTTGCAATTTTAATTAATTTGATGTGAACATTAGCCATGAACTAGAGCTGACGGTTTGCAGATGTAATCTACGGAGAAGAAGATCCCTGCAATTCTTACCTTATTGACCAAAGCTTGAGGTGGTTTCTGGGCTTCAGCATGGCAGGTTGATATTTAAAATAAAACACCAATGTAGAAAGCTTTTACGCTCCGGATTATCTAAGTAAAAGTAACACTACAATACCTAGAATATTGAACATTTATCACCACCAACTTTGCTGTGCTTTGAGGTAGCTTTGCCAAATGCTTATTTGATGCACGGAATTAGTCATTTTGCTGCTTATGATGAAGGTGGTATTAATAGTTTATTAGAAAGTTAACAAAATGTAGATTCTGTATTTGATTTGTTTTTAACTATTTGGTCTTGATCCCATGCTTCAGATGACATATTGGTGCTAGATGAGTTTTTAATTGAGTAAATTTACATTTGAGAATAGAGGTGATCAGAATATATGAAATTTGTGCATTTTCTTATAAGGTCTGCATGTGATCAACTAAGCCCTTTTAAATAACCCTATGTTGGCTATATTGCTGACCTCTGTTTCCACTGTCACAGGATGTATTTCATCAATTGTGTAGAATTTATGCAACTGGCTCAAACACTTTGTTTTCCTCTCATTTTACATCTGTTACTGATTGAACCACATGGTTCATCTTATTGTACAGTAGTTGTTTTTGTTCTGATTTCAGCTTAAGCTTCAGGTCTGCCTTTGTAAATTTTTGTTTCAAGACATCAGGGAGGATTAGTCTGTGTTATGAAGCAGAGTCCTAACTTGATAAAAAGCATTTTATTTGATAAAATATTTTTGAGTTTTCTATACATAGTAATTAGAAATCGTCCCTATATATAGTTGTTGTTCTTTCTGAACTGTTCCACATCCATTTCTGCACGTAGTGATTTATCCTGAGAAATGTTCTCTCAGATGGAATGTTCTCTTGCCCAAAGAGGCCTGATTATAAGCATCAACATACTATTCTTTCAGGATTTGGTGTCATCACCCCTGAAACCACCTTATTTCTTGTTCCTACATCCCATTAAGACTGTTAGAAGCAATCCTGGAGGATGATTTGGAGAAGGAACAAATAGTTTTTGTGTTCCTACCCAAAGCTGGAGGATACCTTCCTAAGGCTGACTAACTCAGTGCAGACTAAACATTAAATCTGTACCTTTTCTTGTTTATGTAAATTGGATCAGCCATTATGACAGCTAAAACTTGAATATTAACACATCATAATGTATGGAATGTAATATTTTGTGGAAATTTGGTTAGAGGAAAGCACTGGACCACCATATTTTTCCTGAGGGGAAATGATTTTGTAATGTTAATTATCTCCAGCATTTTCAAATGTAATAACTGTCAATCATTGAAAATACAAAGACAAGCACCAGAAATGAATTACACTGTTGTTACTGATACCAATTCAAACAAAAGTCTAATGGATTTAAGAATTACACCAACATTACTGACATATGCTGAACCATAGTTTAAAATATTACCATGAAAACCCACCTGTTATGTTTGGCTCTTTAAATCCTAGTCAAGGTAGGATTTTTAAATGATTGAACTATTTGGGACATTTCTATTACAATTTTTTTCCTTATGTTATTATGAAATTACAGTATCCCATTTAGTAAAGAGAATGGACCAATTCAAGAAGTGCAATTGCTTTTGTGTAGCCCATAACTTGTATCATGTTTGTCATTTCATGTGTGTTGCTTGTTTTAATATATTTACATCTCAATCTATCAGGTGCATCACAAAAAAAAATATTTTGATGCTTTTCATGTTCCGCTCGTTAGAACAAGTTGGAAGAAATACCAACGTAAAGGGAAAATCACTTATTGTATACAAACTGTAAAAATGTTGTTTTCCCTTTACATTGTACTTGCTTGCAAATTGTCATGATTAGTGCAACATGTAAAGCTTCAATAAAATATCCTTTTTCAGCAAACTCAAATTTATAATACTGGAACAGTTATGGAAAACTGTATACTAATTATAGCTGTTTAAGCAAATGGTTATCAATTGCACAACTGTTTGAGATGATTCTACAAACCCATAACATGACTGTATTAAACTGTCTTTGCTCTTCTAATGAAACTATTTTCCCATGTAATGGTAGGCATTTGTTTTTTTTTCGTTTTTATTTAATATAGTACATTTGAAATTAGACCATTACAAAACAAAGCACAACTCTTGTAATTGCTGTGCACCAATTACTGCCAATGTTATAACAGTAGCAATGACCTTTTGTACCCTCAACGCTTGTTTTGATATCATCGCACTTTACATTGAGCATAACAGTCTCGCATGGTTGTTAATAGTTTACTCGCAAACACTGATCTTTCTTTTCTACTTGCTGTGCTGTTGTAGACAATTGTGAAGTATTTTCAGTTGTGCTGATGGCAGAAGCTATATTCCTTTTTCTATTCCCTCTTCTACACAAAGTTGTATAGGATAATGCTATTCAGGACTTTCCACAGAACCTTTGGCCTTTCTTAAAAAAAAACTAATTAACTTGGTGACAAGCCATCACAAAATATCTTATTCAAAAATAAAACATTTTGCTATATGTGACATCTATAATGTATGATGATGAAGGGATTTTTTAAAGTAAACAGCACTTTTGCAATGTGTGCAGCACAGCTGCAGTGGTAGCTTGGCAGAAGACAGTAATGAGGAAACTGATGAATCCAGGCCCAGTTTGATATCTTGCAAAAATATTGGCAGCTCGAACAGTGAAATGTGGGATTTAAGAGCAAGAATAAGCCACTTGGCACCTTGTGTTGCCGTGCCAAAGTAGTTAACCTAACATCTGTTTATCCAATAAAAGCTAAATACTGGAGATGCTGGAAATCTGAAACAAATACTGGCTGCTGAAGAAACACAGCAGGTCTGGCAGCATCTGTGGAGAGAGAAAGGGTTAATGCTTCAAATCCAATATGACGTCTTCAGAACTGGAAGAGTCATACTGGATTTGACTGAGTTTCTCCAGGATTCTGTTTATTTTATCTCTTCATTTGAACTGATTGCTGTGGTAATTTTCTGAAATTGAACTTTGAAATGAACTAACAAGGTGTGGAGCTGGATGAACACAGCAGGCCAAGCAGCATCATAGGAGCAGGAAGGCTGACGTTTCGGGCCTAGACCCTTCATCTGATGAAG
>NC_063337.1:55306716-55308171 GCF_021869965.1 Rhincodon typus | reverse complement strand
CTTCATCAGATGAAGGGTCTAGGCCCGAAACGTCAGCCTTCCTGCTCCTATGATGCTGCTTGGCCTGCTGTGTTCATCCAGCTCCACACCTTGTTATCTCAGATTCTCCAGCATCTGCAGTTCCTACTATCTTTGAAATGAACTGCAGTTTTTATCTGTATTAATATTAGTTTTGTGTATAGTGCTTTATTTTTAGACTGCTCAAATATCACAACAGTGAAACAATGTGACGGCCAAGTACTTGAATTCATTAGATTTCTGATTGCAATTGATTTGTTTTCATCTGAGCTGAAATTAGTTGAAGTGAATACCATTCTAGGAATAGGTTTCTTTTTGGAACACAGCTTAAATCCATTTTCATATGAAAAATATTTTTCATATGAAAGAGTAAAATGATCCCTTTTTCAATTTACTCCTATTAAGAACCATCCTTAATGGTTTTCTGTAAATAACATTGCCTGAATGTTGATTCAGAATGGATCTTTCAGTATTTTTAAAAATCATTGCAGTTACTACTATTTAGTGATGCAGTGTTGCTATCATAGTTCTCAAAGAGCAAATATTGCCTGAGTATTCTGTTGGAATATCCCAAATGTGGAAGTATTAAAATTTATGCAGGATGGGGCAAAGTCTCTTTTTAGTAACTGATCATAGTTCAGGAGCCATAAATACAAGACTAAATGCAAGAGATTGAAGGCAGAAGAAACGACTACTTCATGTGGAGAGTTCAGAGGCTGCTCAATTCACTTTGAGAATCGGAGGCAGAAACTGTTAACATTTCAGAAAGGGAGTTGAGGTAATTTGAGAACAGGATGATAAATGGGATTTGAACTATTTGCTGATTAAGGGAGAATAGTGACAAACTAGTTGTGCTGATTGCCCTGTCATTGTGTTGTATTTGCTATGTATTTCTATATAATGATATGGTTTGGGAGCAAATGACTCAATACAGAAATCAGTTCGTTCAAAAGCAATATTGTTCTTAAAATGTACTTTTTAAAGATTGTTAATTATCATTCAAGACTTAAAGGTGTGTTGATTCTCAGTTTCTTATTACTGTGAATTGGGAGTTACAAAAGAATTGAGTTTTGACCTTTTTATACAATGAAGGATATTTTCTGGCTAGTAGAATAGACAAGTTACTGAGTGTCAATGGCAGTTGTTACATGTTTTTACATTTGCAACTGTTAAATCTAATATTTTGACTAAAAGAAAAAAGTCCTGAAGATCAGCACTGGATTTTTTTCCTGTCTTTATTTTAGGTTGTCTCTGGCACTAAAATTGCCTGGTGCTAATAGGTAACAGGTTGTGAGAGGACACCCCTGGATTGACTTCCTCCAAATTGCTCTTGATCTGGAAATTTACAATCTACCACCTCAATATATAGCTGAGATGTGGATCTCGTTCACAAAGCATGGGGCAAAACTTCCTTTGTACACAATGCATAAAGTTTTT
>NC_063337.1:55289216-55306216 GCF_021869965.1 Rhincodon typus | reverse complement strand
CAACCTGCTCCAGGAGATGGGAGTGATAGAAACAGACCATAGGCATGCGCTTTACCTGCCTCAGGCATCTCCAGGTGCAGGATGTCTTTGAAGTCAATGTTTATCCACTTGCAATTTTTTCTCCTAAATGCTGTTCCTTTTCTCTTCATTCAGAAAAAGACAAAAGGAACCTTCCATCCAGATCCACGTGAATCTCTCTGCTGCCTTGTTTCTTCTCAATGTGAACTTCTTAACCAGCACAGCGTTCAGTTTCAGCAGCACTGATGAGTTCTGTAAAGCCATTGCTGCCCTGCTGCATTACTCACTGCTTTGTAGCTTTACATGGATGGGAATTGAAGCATTTCACCTGTACCTTATGCTGATCAAGGTGTTCAACACTTACATTCGTTTTTACATGCTGAAACTCTGCCTTCTCGGTTGGGGTGAGTGCAAAGTAATCTGTTGCTGACTTATTTGTAAATGCATGGTCTAATTCTCACTACCTCATGTAGCAACAACATTCATTTCATTTTACACGAAAAAGAGCTAAAGTATAAAACAGTTATTCTTTAGGGGTTCTTGCTGTCTCTGTCAAAATAACAGGAGGAAATCTCTGTGAAATTTCAAGTGTGATTAAGGATCAAACTTGGTGAAGGTGGGAAGTGAACAGATTCAGACCCAGAGCAGAACACTGAGAATAAAAGTGATTTTTGATAGTCCAGGTTTACTTCCGGCTGGTAATGAACACAGCATGAAATATCCTTGATATGTAGCCCTGAGACAGCAACGATCAAAAGAGGTCATCCCCTCTTGCGAGAGTGGAATTAATGGTGCTAATAGATAGAGTGTTTTTTGTGATTAATTGGAGAGATTTCTGCAGCAATAAACTATTTCGCTGATTGAAAGCTGCTTGTTAGGACTCTAAATTCAGTGCTGAAAGGTCAAGGGTGAGGCACCCCAGAGTCATGACTGAGAAGTTTCCTTCAGAGCGCTGCCACCTTCTTGTTGCCATAGCAGGAATTGAAGGATTCTGACAGCAGATTTCACTTTGCAATCTGTCACCACTCTCCATAACAGACCAGGCAGCTCATATCCGACTGTACTCACATTCTCAGCAGAAAAACAGTCAGAGGCAGAGGTCAGCTCCATGCTAGGCAGGAGCCCCTACTGAATGTATAGTATCCAGCCCAGCAAAATCTGAAGTCTGAGTCTTAACGTCAGCGACCTCTTTGTTTGTCTGACACGCGAGTATACTGGAATCTAGAGGGGACTGAAATTCATATATACCAGCTACTTAGCCAGTGCTCTGGAGTGAATTCAGTAGCTTGTTATACACATTGTCAGTTTTTATTTTCTGTGCATTTGAAAAACATAACCAAGAATTTTCATTTCAAGCTAAACGAAACAGCATTGAGACAAGGAAACCCCTCTCCAAAAGCAGGCTGAACTCTTGCTACGCAAAGTTAGTACTAAAATATTGCTTAAAGTAGACACAGGTTGAAACAAAGGTAGTAGGAACTGCAGATGCTGGAAAATCTGAGATAACAAGGTGTAGAGCTGGATGAACACAGCAGGCCAAGCAGCATCATAGGAGCAAGAAGGCTGACGTTTCGGGCCGAGACCCTTCATCAGGTTGAAACAATTTCCTTTTGCACTCATCAGGACTGGGATGCAAGAAACCAATGTTGAGAAAGAACCATCAACTTATATAGCATGAAAAGCTGGTGCTGATTGATGGGACCCGTGTTCAGGATATAGATGTAGCAGTAACTCATAACTGTTACTCTTAGTTAGTTGCTTAAACTAGACCAGGCAAGCAGACTTTGATTAGTCAAGGAATTGTCATGGATAAAACAGCATGGATTGACAATTCCATAACCCTTTCTTCAATGATGAAGATACAATGTATGGGCAAATATCTTTTTTCTACAAAGAATAGGGTCCTATGTGTGAATCAATATCGCTTCTACCTCATGAAACTAAATCACACTGCGAGCCTGATTAATAATATTAAATCGGTTTTGAGTGTAATTCTTGGCATAGTTCAAATTATTAATAGATGTTATCCAATAGAAATCATAGAATAATGTCAGTAATGTTTGAAACTATGACCATTTGTATTCCCAGGCCTCCCAGCTGGCATGCTTTTAATCATCATTGGAATGAACATGGATAATTATGGCCGATATTCAATTCCTGTCATTGGCAATTATAACCCTTCTCACATGTATGTTTTAATAATTTAATTTTTAAAAAGTTACTGACAAATAGAATAATGCAGTACAGAAAGAGACCCTTTGACCTAACATGCTTGTGCAGCTCCTTTGGTAAAACTGTCCAGTCATCCTTACTTGCCTACTCTTTCCCCATTACTCTCTACATATTGTCTTACCTCTGGAAACAGTCTATCTTTTGTATTGTTGAAGAAAGACACACCTTATCAAAGTTTCTGTCTTACATCCGTCAGGACGACTTGCAAGAATACCAATTTTACGGGACAACAACATTTATACTATAAGAGAGGAGGCTAGTCATTGGTAGTGGGTAAACTCTGTCTGGGAGAGGCAATACCTTAGGGAAGTTAATGATTACTATCAGGAAATAGAAGGAAGGGAGAAATTGAAGGAAATCACAGTCAGCAGAGAAATGGTACTGAATAAATTATTGGGCCTATGGGCTGACCAGAGCTCGGGTGCTGATGGGCTCCATAAAAGAAGTGGCTAGTGAGATGATCAATGCATTTTGTCTTAATTTTCCAAAATTCCCATATTGATCACCTTATTTCCAAAAGGATGTAAATCTGTTGGAGGCAGTTCAGAGAGGTTTTGTCAGGACTGATATGCGAAATGAGAGGATTGTTTTGTGAGGAAAGGTTGGACAGGGAAGGCAATGGCCTAGTGGTATTATTGCTGGACTGTTAATGCAGAGACCCAGGTAATGTTCTGGGGACCCGGGTTTGAGTCCCACAGATAGTGGTATTTCAATTCAATAAAAACAATTTGGAATTGAGAGTCCGACGATGACCATGAAACCATTGTCACTTGTTGGGGAAAAGCCCATCTGGTTCACTAATGCCCTTCAGGGAAAAAAAAACTGCCATCCTTATCTGGTCTGGATAACATGTGACTCCAGATCCAGAGCAATGTCATTGATTCTTAAGTGCCCTCTGGGCAATTAAAGATGGGCAATAAATGCAATGCCCTCATCCAGTGAATGAATAAAGAAAAATCCACTGGAGTTTAGAACAGGGGGAAGTGACTTGCTTGAAAGGTAAAAGGGAACCTGAGGGGGCTTGACAGGGTACATACAGAGAGGATATTTCCTTTACGGAAAATCTAGAATCAGCGGTCATCGCTTATAAAATCAGGTGTAACCCATTTACAATGGAGATTAGGCTGTTTTTTATTCCCTTTCAGAGGGTTGTGAGTCTTTAGAACTCTCTCCCAAAGGAGATGGTGGAAGCATTGTCCTTGAATCTTGTTAAGACAATGATAGACATATTCTTGTTAAGGAAGGGAGTGAACGGTTATCAGCAGGAGGCAGGAATGGCAATTTGATTTTGCAATCAGTCTATTTATTGAATAGCACAGCAGGTTTGAGGAGCTAATTGGCCCACTGTTATTCCTAATTCTTATGTTTGCATGGTTCATATACCAAGCCTTGTTTAAATGCCAATTCAGGCATGGTTGACTCTGGTTGGTCATGGCATTGCCCTGAGAAATAAACCAAAGAATGGCAGTTACCCATTTTGTTGAGTTGAAATAGGCAAGTGGTGTACATGTTCTTTCTGTCTGCAGAGAACAGGGCATATAGGTTCAGGAACACATAATGAGCCCACACTTGTAAAACTCACAACATAACGTCCAACATTAGATAAGTTTCTGCAATTGGACAGCATATGCTAAATAATCCAGAGTGTGCAAAGAATTGTGTTGACAACCAATGTCCGAGTCAGCAAGCTCACACTGTGGTATACCTGCTACTGTTACTTTGAATAACTCAATCAAGTTAGTCAAATGCACGTTTTTTTTTTCAAATGACTTCCTAACTTCCACTTATGAACCAATACTCCAGTAAATACCAATTCCGTTTTGTCCAAAACATTGTCCATAAAGATTCACATCACTGACATTAACTGCCCGGCCTGTAGTAACTGGGTTTATTCCAGCTTCTGTTTTAGACAGGGCTGCAACATGAGCAATCCACCAGTATCCTGACATTGCTCCCACATCCAAAGAGAAGAATGGGACTACAGCCGCTGCTAATTTCTACCCTTGATCTCATTGGTAATCTAGAATGCATCCCATCCGGACTGGGCAACTTTTCTTGTGATAATTATTTGCCTCCTTTTTATCAAATCCATTCAGCTGCTGCAAGTTTGAAACGACAGGAGGTGTGAATGAATCTCCTTGAGATTTCGTCTACTGTCCACCTCCATGGGACTTCCTTCACTTGACTGCTGTTACCTACCATAGCCAGAACACTTCTAACAATGGCTTCCCTCACTAACCTGTGACCTTACCCCTGAATCCAATTGTGGGTCACCCTCTTGAGCTAGGAGTTTGCTGACATTATTGTAAAAGCAAGTCTACAAAGATTGAAAGCATCATTTTGGCCCCAACCACGACCTGTGTCCCCTCACCACTGATTCTATTCCCATCCCTGGCTGCACAGCCTCAAGCTGATCTTTAAAATTTTGGTCTCTTCTATCACCTCAGGTTCAGCTTCTGACTGCAAATGTTTCCCCTCACAATATTCTGTACTTGTACCTCCCCAGGCTCCCCCGTCCTCCTCAGCCCATCTGCTGCTGAAACCCTCACATATCTGCGGTGCCCTCAGCCTTGACTACTCCAATATTCTTCCAAACAGCTTCCCTTTCTCCATCTTCCGTGTCCTTCAGCTCATCAAGAGCTCTGCAATCATTTCTCCTTCTGCAACTAGTCCTAATTATCCACTTTCGCTTGTTCTCACTGATCTACACTGACACTTTATCTTCCTCCTTCTCAGATTTAAGATTGTAATCCTCATATTAAAAGCTCCGTGACCTTTCCCCTCCCTATATTGTTGGAAATACCTCCCTCCCTACAACTCCCCTGAACTACCATTTTGAGCATTCCTTACTCCCGTTGCCTCACCATTTTCTGGCATTGCCTCGTGAAGACCCTTCAACTTGCTTCTATTCTTCACTAAATTCTGAAAATCACCAAACGTTTGACCATACCTTCAAATGTCTCCTTAGGTTTTTTGTTTCATTTTTATTCTCATGTTTCTGTGAAGCACCTTTGCTAAAAAATATGAACTATTGCAGGCCACTTATAAATCCAACTTATTTTTGTATATACAAACAAAAATTGAGAGTCACCAATCCTGTTTAAAGATGTAAATAAGTTTTTGAAAATTGTCGTGTAGAGCTTTCTTTCTTATTCCCTCAGTCTTCACTTTCCAATAATGCCTTGGCAAGTGTTGAAATCATTTCATTTATTTCATTCACTTTATTTTAGCTCCTGACTTTTAACAGTATTTTTGGAGCAATTCATATTAAAAAGCATTTACATTTGTATTTCCTCATTGAATATTTTGATCCATTAAGAACTCAAGTTTGAGAATTTTCATTTGTCAGCATAGAATGTTTGAAAGGACTCTCTAGACCAAAAACTACTATTGGAGAGAACAGCCACAAAAGTTTAATGCATATTCAACATTCCTCTGTTTACTATTTTCCCTGAAACATTAAACTATTTAATATAAATGAGTCACTTCTGATGATAAAACAGCAGCCAGCAAATGGTATTGAACATCAACTCAATGATATTCACCTGTCATTTCTCAGCTTCTGTCGAACAGAGAATGCGTGAATGGAGTTGTAAGTACAGCTTGTGATCCAATATAAGTCACACTGCTTGAATCATTAATCCTTTACATAGTAAAACTCATCTTTATGCCTTGTACAGGCAGCTAGTGCTTTGACTGTATTGCTGACTTAATTAACCCTCAGGGTAAATTCACACGTTATTTAATTCAATTATTAACACCCTCAAATTGTTTAATTAGTTAATGATTTTGTGAAAAGACTGCAAAAAGAAATGCTAAATGAACACATTAACCAGTAGCTGTTAAAATAGTAGGCAATACAATCAGAGTTAAATGTTTTTTCTGCATGTAAATGTAAAGCAACTACAGAGCTGCTCTCTAATTAAACAGATGAGTGGTGGTGGCTTAACCTGAGGGTCACTATGTTTAAGGTCAGGGCTGAGAAAGAGAGTCCTTCATAGTAACCATAGCCTGTGTGGGAATTGAACCCATGCTGTTATTATCATCTTGCATTGTAAACAATCCAGCCAGCCAACTGAGCTAGCTGACCCCCTCCTCCCTGTGGCAGAAGGATTGACCAATTGAAATGTGCACTTCCCCATTTGGGTGAATGTGACACCATCACCTCTTTCTGCATAAACTCTTCTTGGGATATTTTTATGGATCGTAATTAAAATATTTTATGTCCTCTCAACAGGTGTTGGATAAAAAACAAGACAGTGCATTACGTTACAAATGTTGCATATTTTGCACTTGTGTTCCTGGGTAACTCTATCATGCTGCTAATTGTGTGTGTGAAGGTGTTCAGATTGAAAGGGAGAGATAGAAAGAGTGTATTCACTGTACTCGGGTTGACGTGTCTACTGGGCATTACCTATGGCATAGCTTTCTTCTCACATGGACCTCAGAGTGAACCTGCAATGTACCTGTTCTGCATCCTGAACCCTCTCCAAGGTCAGTCAGATTATTACCGGTACTGTATGTATTGACTAGACCTGAAGTCAAAATAATATTTTTTTCAAGACTTTCTTCTCAGCTTGCTCCCAATTGCAGCCACTCTCTCCCCTTTGTGAACATCTCTCTACTTTATAGATTTTCCCATCCTTTCCCGTGAATTCTACCTTTGCACCCTCTCTCCCCCTTTGCATGCCTTCTCCCACTGTTGCAAGATTTTTGTCCCATTTGCAACCTCCAGTCACCAAACCTTACCCCCGCACCTGTCTCTGTCCTCACTTCTCCCTCCCCAGCCTCACAGTGCATTCCCCATCCCTCTTCCATCCAACAACCTTGCTCCAGGTCACCAGCCTCACCCAGCTGCCTCTTGTCCCTCCCATAGTCCCTAGCTTTGTTACCTCAGGACCCCCACTTCCTCTGGCCCGACAGCTTTGCTCATTGACGCCACTCACTTTCTCTAAGTTCCTCCAGTCAGAGGCTGTTTCTCTGCTGTTCTCTCTGCTTTTTGGAGAGACCCAGTCTGTGATTGGAGGAGGAGATCTTTGCTGATTCTGTCCATTCTACATACAGGGATGACTTTTCCCTGAATGGTCACCCCTGTGATTGAACTATTTCGAGTGTTTCTAGGAGGGGGTTCACCGAACACCTCTGTGTATTTTGAACACTGGACCATTGGTCATATCCCCACTTATCAAATGCTCAAACTCTGTCGTGATATACATTAAGTTGAAGTCTCATGATTCTACACCAGGAGACTATAAAACGGGCAAAGCCTGGGCCAGTCTGGGCATTTAAAGAGTGTTATAAAATTCTAATAGTACTCGACTGGCTAGATGCAGGAAGGATGTTCCTGTTGGTCAGGGAGTCTAGAACGAGGGGTCACAGTCTAATGGGGTAAATAAGCCATTTCGGACTGAGATGAGGAGAAATAACTTCACCCAGGGAGTGGTGAGCCTGTGGAATTCAGAATCACAGAAAGCAGTCGAGGCCAAAACATTGTCTGATTTCAAGAAGGAGTTGGATATAGCGCTTGAGAACAGAGGGATCAAAGGATTTAGGGGAAAAGCAGGCATAGACCATTGAGTTGGGTGATCAGCCATGGTCAGAATGAATGACAGAACAGGCTTGATGGGCCGAATGTCTACCGCTGCTGCTATTTTCTATGTTTCCATGTCATTGGTAGAAAGGAGAGAGAAATTCATCAGACCACCATTCTTGGTATGGAAAATAATAAATCAACTGCATAAACACTAAAAATAATCTCCTAATTTACATTCATTAATGGACCAATATGCCTTATTCTGGACTATCAAATTAATGTAGGCCATCTTACAATTAATTATAAAGCTCTTTAATGAATAATCACTTAAAATATATTTACGAATGTTAACATACTTTATATAAACACTGAAACTAGTTCCTGAAATGGTTTGTTTTGCTTGCAGGGTTTTTCATATTCCTGTGGTACTGCATGTTAATACGATCACCCAATCACACAGTCAGCAAGACAAGTAACAATACAACCATCTAATGAAGACAACTGAAATGTGCACCCATCTATTTCTGAATCACAATGTTAAACTTTCATCTTTAATTTCCCAGCACAGAGCAGCACACCAGGGACGTATTCAGGGAATTCTACGAATGCCCCATAAGCTTCCATCACGGTTAGAAAAAGATGTGGGTTATGTACCTGAATTCCTGGTGTGCCCCTGAAGCTGTGCACTGGAAGAACCAAAGACCAAAGAAAGTCACCCCTTCCATGTGCACAGATTTCCTACCAATTGAGTCCAAACTGTGTTCATGCTGTTTCAGCTGAACATGATACTGAAGCTGTCAGACATTGTCCAAGAATGTTGCAGCCATATGCCAAAAGAGTTAGATGAGAAAGAGGAAGGCTCATGTGCAGCATAATCAGTGGCACAGCCCTGTTAGCCTGAATGGCCTGTTTTGTGCTGCACAGTCTATGCTTTTCTATTTAAGATTGCAGCGTCTTTCTTTTTTGATACATTCAGAACCCACCTACATACTATTTTCTGTTTTGGTTTTAAACATATTTTAATGCAAAAAAAAACATAAGACTGTTTCAAAATTTTCTTTAATATACAAAATCTATTTCACTGAGAAGTTTCTTCTTTATGTTGCTGAATCACACATTGTAACAATTTTGAACATTTACATCTTGCAATGATTTCATTTGTATTTAATTATTAATCATGTTTCTTTCTCTCTCTCGCTGTAACTTGGGACCAATGTCCTGCACAAACCTTGCGACACTTTTATTTCGAAGTTTTAATGCGATTTACTGACTTGATCATTTATTTGTTGCTAGATTGATCGTTACTGACAGATTTATGAAGTGGAATTACTATGATAAAACGTTGTCTTATTTGATAATATTTAAGAATGCTAATGACTGGCTTGAAACCTCGCTTGTATTTTTTATTTGTTTATGAATAGTTATTAATATTCTTGGGTGAATAAGAACATACAAACCAGTTAGTTTAACTTCAGTGGTGGGATACCTTCTAACACAATAGTATGAGATAAAGTTAATAGTCACATGGACAAATGTGCCTTAATTGAAGAAAGCCAACATGGATTTCTTAAGGGAAAATCGTGTTTAATGACTTGCTGGAGGTTTTGAAGAGAAGCTGATGAAGGCAATGCAGTTTGTGTGGTTTATGTGGACTTCCAGAAATCATGTGATGCAATGCCACACAACAGACTTGCGGGCAAAGTTGTCACTTGTGGAATAAAAGGGACAATAGCAATGTCCTGTGGAATTAGCTGCATGACAGGAAACAGGATAGCCAGTAATTGATTATTTTTAAACCAATAGAAAGTTAGGAGTGTCCCATTGTTGAGAATTGTCACCCTTGGCCCATTACATATCAATGACCAAACCTGTATGTGTCCAGGGCACAATTCCAAAAGTTTGTAGGTGATACAAAGCTTGGGAGTGTGGTGAACTGTGAGGAGGATAGTATAGACTTTAGAAAGAATATAGTCTGGTTGGTGGAATGGGTAGATAGATGATAAATGGAGTTCAGTGCAGAGAAATGTGAATTAATTGATTTTGGTCGGATCCCAGATGCCAACAATAGCAGTACACCAGCATAATAATATTCATTATAGAATTATTAATATCTATTTATTATTGGTCAACATAAAATACTTCATGCATGCAAACAAAGGAACATACAAATAAGGTGCAGGATTAGGCCATTTGGCCCAACAAGCCTATTCAGCTATTTGTTAAGATAATTGCTGATCTGATAGCTTTACTTTCCTATTTACCATGTTCCCTTTGACTATTCATAAAGAAGCTATCTAACACAGTCTTAAACATAATCAATAACTCTGTGTCCTCATGGAAAAGATTCAACTTACTGACATCCATCTAAGAGAAATATTTCTCCCCATCTTTCTTTTAAATCAAAGACCACTTAGTTTTTATTCTGTGACCCCTGGTTCTAGATTTTCCCAGAAAGTAAAACATCCTTTTAGCAACCACTATGTCAAGATCACCTCACGATCTTATCAGTTTCAGTAGGATTACCTTTCATTATCTAACTTTCAATGAACGCAAGCCCAAACTGTCCAATCTTTCCTCATAAGGCATTCCCTTCATCCCAGGAATCAGTGGTGAACCTCCTCTGAACTGCTTCTAATGTAATTATATCCTTTCTAAGACAGGACAGCAAAACTGCAGTCAGTACTTTAGACTCCAAATCTGGTCTCACCAGTGACTTGCACACTGGTTACAAACTTCATTCCATTTACACTCGATTCCTCTTGCAATAAACGCCAACTTCCATTTGTCTTCCTGGTGATTTACTGGTCCTGACTACCAGTCTTTTGTGATTCACTTATCAGAGCACCCAAATCACTTTTTACCACAATGTTGTTCAATTTCTCTCTGTTTAAATATACTGGCTTTTCTATTCTTCGTGCCAAAGTAAACTAGTTCCCACATTATACTCCATATGGAACTTTTTTTCCCACTTACTTAACTTACTTATATCCCTTTCCATCTGCCCTATGTTCTCATTACAACTTATTCACTTTGCTATCTTTGTGTCATCAGTGAAAATAACAACCAGATTCAGTCCCTTTCTTGAATCGTTTATAAAGATTGTGAATGGTTGAAGCCTCAGCACTAATCCTTGTGGCACTCCACTAGTGACAACTTACCAATTGTAAAATGACTCATTTGTCTCTAATCTCCATTTCCTGTTCACTAACCGATCCTCAATCCATGCTAAGATGTTATCCCATACCTTAAATTCTTAGTTTATACAATAACCGTTCATGTGGCATCTTGTCAAATGCAAACAAGCTCCTTATATAAATGTATGTAGAGTCAATGTGGTGCTACCCTGAAAATCTTGCTGGCAGTCTGTAAAAATCAGTAGTGTTCCCAGTTGCCTCGTATTCTCATCACACGAAAAATCTCACCATATGTGACTGCATCATCTGGGATTAATACTATGCATCAAAAAGTAAAGCAATGTTTTTCCTAATCAGAATTGTTTTCTGGATGGAAGGTCAATGATTGTATCAGAATAGATTTCAATGGAATGAAACGAGAGAGGGTAAGCTCCAATTACTCAGTTACCAATCACGCAAAACACCTTTATTTCAGTAAATCCACAACACTCTGCCTGTTTCTTGTGGGGTTTGCACAAAAATCTACTTCACCTTCATATAGGAAATGATTATTTTGTTATGACCTTATTTTCTGAGAAATACTGACTTCTTAATGAAGCTATCATTCAATCTTGCCTGGGATTTATTGTGAATTGTGTTTGAAGAATATGTTTTACGAGATTTCAATGCTTTATTACTTTTATGATTACATATTAAAATGCAGATTAAAGTTTGAAATTGGCACCATTGCTTTGATTATTTTCAATAACTCAGGAGATTCGTCATTATAATTTCAGACTCAAATGCTGTCTTTAAACTCAGGCTATTCGTTTCAATTTCTTTTCAACACCCACCTGTCAGCCCCATGTATGAACATGCCCATAGTATAGTGAGGAGTATTATGTTGGGAATTGCACTGTAGCATTTCAGGGTAGGATTGTAGGACATTTAAAAAGTCTATCAACAATTCATGCCTGATCTCCATCTTGATGTGATTGCAATCTCAGATTGCAATCTTTGTGAGTTCTGTCTCTTTAGGCTGTTAAGACTTTCTGCAGGAAATTTCTGAACAAACCTGCTAGCTGCATTGGTAGAAAATAGTTAATCCTACAGTTATCATTTTGAGTTCCATGTTGAGTGATTACTTTTTCTTGGGCAAAAGTGTGCAATTGCTTTGAATTTTTGTTGATACTGAAATTTTCTAATTATTGAATTTCACTATTTACTGAATCATCGGTAGTGTGTTTCTCAGAGGGAGCAGTTGCTTGGTGATAAGTGGACTAAATGCAAGAACATGCTATTGCTTAAGGATTGCGCAGACCTAAAATACAGATAACTTAGGGCAGAAACTTAAGGCCTTAAGCGATGTAGGCAATGGCTAGAAATATCAAAAAATGTGGTGAGAATGAGAAAATCCGATTTGTACATCGAGAAAAGAATTTCCAACTTTCTCATAATGGTGAGATCTCACGGATGAGTGCTGGATGCCTTATTTCCATCTCATTTGCATCTCATTAATACCTCAACTCACTTCAATGATATGCAACTTGTAATCCTCCCCTCCTCTCTCAAGAAACTAAACAGCAATAATTCCCACCTTGAAAATCAGACCTGTTATGTTGCTGATGCAACTTACACTTCCTTCTCTGGGTTTAACATTCTCTTCATCAACATGCCCTTCAATATTTCAGCAACCGTGCCTCGTCTGCACATTCTCCATTGTAAGCAGCATCAGCAAACCACCAGCTTCATCACATTATCCTGACTAATCTTGGACCAACCAGTCCTTCAAAACTTCATTCTGGAGCTCAGTAACACCTTTGACTTTCATGCTCCTGCCATGCCAGTTTGTGCACAGGGTCACACAGCCATCTCATGTGTCTACACAGGACACATTGTAAGGGCTCGTAGCTTCATTTCTCAGCCCTCACACATTAATGCAAAAGATAAGGCTGAAACTTTCGCAGCAATCTTCAGCCAGAAGTGCCGAGTGGATGATCCATCTCGGCCTCCTCCATGGTCCCCAGCATTACAGACTCTATTCTTCAGTCAATTCAATTCACTCCACGTGATATCAAGAAACGGTTAGAGACACTGGATACTGCAAAGGGTACCAGCCCTGACAACATTTCAGCAATAGTACTGAAGACTTGTGCTCCAGAACTTTCTGCTCCCCGAGCCAAGCTGTTCCAGGAATTACAACACTGGTATCTACCCGACAATGTGGAAAATTGTCCAAGTATATCCTGTACACAAAAAGCAGGACAAATGTAACCCAGCCAATTACTGCCCCATCAGTCTACTCTTGATCATCAGTAAAGTGATGGAAGGTGTCATCAACAGTGCTATCAAGCAGCACCTGCTCAGAAATAACCTGCTCAGCGATGCCCAGTTTGGGTTCCGCCAGGGCCACTCCGTTCCTGACCTCATTACAGCCTTGGTTCAAACATGGACAAAAGAGCTGAATTCCAGAGGTGAGGTGAGAGTGACAGCCCTTGACATCAAGGCTGCGTTCGACTGAGTATGGTATTAAGGAGCCCTGGCCAAACTGGAATCAATGGGAATCTGGTGGGAATCTCTCCAGTGTTTAGAGTCATACCTGGCAAATAAGAACTTAGTCGTGGTTGTTAGAGGTCAGTCATCTTAGTTCCAGGACACCTCTGCAGGAGTTCCTCAGGGTAGTGTCCGAGGCCCAACCATCTTCAGCTGCTCCATCAATGACCTTTCCTCTGTAATAAGGTCAGAGGTGGGAATGTTCATCGATGATTGCACAATGTTCAGCACCATTCATGACTTCTCAGATACTGAAGCAGTCCATGTTCACGTGCAACAAGATCTGGACAATATCCAGGCTTGGGCTGACAAGTGGCAAGTGACATTCACGCCACACAAATGCCAGTCTATGACCATCACCAATAAGAGACAATATAACCACCGTCCCTTGACCTTCAATCGTGTTACCATCACTGAACCGCCTGGGAGTTCAACATCCTGGGGGTTAGCAATGATCAGAAACTGAACTGGACTCACCACATAAACAGAATGGCTACAAGAACAGGTCAGAGGCTAGGAATACTGCGGTAAGTAACTCACCTCCTGATTCTCCAAACCCCGTCCACCATCTACAAGGCACAAGTCAGGAGTGTGATGGAATACTCCCCACTTGCCTGGATGAGTGCAGCCCCAACAACACTTGAGAAGCTTGACACCATCCAGGACAAAGCAGCCCACTTGATTGCCACTACATCCACAAGCATCCACTCCCTCCACCACCGATGCTCAGTAGCAGCAGTGTGTACTGTCTACAAGATACTGCAGAAATTCACCAAAGATCATTAGACAGTACCTGCCAAACCCATGACCACTTCCATCTGGAAGGACATAGGCAGCAGATACATGGGAACACCACCATCTGCAAGTTTCCCTCCAAGCCTCTCACTATCCTGACTTGGAAATATATTGCTGTTCCTTCAATATTGCTGGGTCAAAATCCTGGAATTCCCTCCCTAATGGCATTGTGGGTCAACGCATAGCAGGTGGACTGCAGCGGTTCAACAAGTCAGCTCACCACCACCTTCTCGAGAGAACCAGGAATGGGTAATAAATGCTGGCCAGCCAGTGACGCCCACCTCCCACAAATGAATAAATAAAAATTATTAAAATGTATCTGGAGAAGGTGTGAACAGCAGAATGACGAACAATCGTGTCCATAAACAATTTAAAAACGCACAGAAAAACAACAGCAAACTGAAAACTGTGTAAATAAAAACAATATGGGGGACAAAAATGACAGTCTGTAATTGTGAATGCAATGTTGAGTTTGGAGGGCGGGAAAGTCTCCAGTGAAATATGAAGTATTGTCCCTCAAACCTGCATTGAGCTTCAGTAGAACACAGCAGGAGGACAAGTACATAACAGCTCAGTGTGAGAGTAAGCTGAAGAATTGTAATGACAGGTAACAACTAGTTCAAGAAACCTTCTGGAAAACGATCTATCGATCTTCACTTGGTCCACTTACTCGACTGTAGACTGCTTTATGAGCAGTGAGTCCAGCAACTAGATTAAACTGATTGTGATTACATTGGGTCCTCTCAGCTCAAGGCCATCTCTGCAGGAGTTCCTCAGGGTAGATATTTTCTAATCACCATGGTCAGAGATGTTATGACGCACCTCAGGAGCTGATGGGATTTGAACCCAGATCTCTTGGCTCAGGGGTATGGGCACTAGCACAGCCTCATAAGTTTGTTAGGATCTGGTCTGATTTATTGGAACCCTATTAATATGCTTCAGGTAAGACTCTTGATTCATATTTATTAGCAACTTAGTTTCATCTAATATACAACCTATACGTTTAAAAGCTTCTGAAGTCTGATTTCCAACTTTGATTTCAGCATTAAACCCATAAATGACATTGTTTTCAAAGTTCCAGCTCCCACCTCACAAAAAAAATCAACATACGTCATGGAGATGTCTGAAAGCTTCCCCCATGATGCCAATAAAATATTGCAGTGGCTGCTTTCAACTGGAGACCAACCACTTTAATGAGAATAATGAGAAATACCAAGCTGTAGAGGCTTCATTTAGGCCATATACCCTTTCATTTAATGCCCAGAGTGTCCCTACTCCATTTGCTGCCTCTTTTGGAGGGTGAAGAAACCCTTTACTGTTGAACCAATCTCCTGCAGAAATACAGCGTTAATGTCAATTGTTCTACAAGCTTGCCTGGCAAACAAGTGAAGAAAATATTCAAAACTGCTGTGGGTGAATCTACTCATTTATCTTGACCCTCAGGTTTCTCTTAAAAACTGTCTGCCACTAGCCTGGCTTTAGGCTTATATATCCAGTCAGAAAGCACCTTTTCAGTGCGTATCAATATCTATGATAGAGCTGGTTGTCCCCAGTCTGATCCCTCTCTTTCCATCCCAAATTCTGTCCAGCTTTGACTGTTTAGATTAATTTGACTTCTAACTTGTAAGAGTTCTCAGTTCCATGGGCTTCTGGTCCTGGTCTATGCTACTACATTCCTTGACTTTGTTAAAACGTTTCTCTCTTTCTCACCTTCTACTTCCTTCTGGACTGCTTCTGTTTGACCTCCCCTCTTTCTAACAGGATTCTTTTCAATAGGTCATGATCGGTTTCTAGGGGCATGTTCACTCCCAAAGTCACTGTCTGAGTTTTCACTGCATTTCACTGCCTTTCAATTTTGTAGTTCAATGCTCATAATCTATGGACCTAATCTCTTGCCCCTCATTCTCTACATTCAACCAATTGATATATTGTAATAGTTGCATTTCTCCATTGACTAGCCCCTTCCAGTAAACATTTGACTTTATTACCTACTTATATCTATTTTCCTTTATGACCAAAGGCCATTTTGCCCATCAGAACAGATCTGTCCATGGGAGAAACTACTGATTGTAATAATTTGATGAGCTAATTTGGGTAGGAGAAGTACCTGGTTCCTCATTAGTTTCCATAACTCTTTTAAAACCTGCAAATTTCTAATCAAGCAATTTTGAAGAGTGTACCCAACCAGTTTGGTTCCCATGCTGTATAATTATTATTTTTCAACCTTTACCAATAACCAACTCTGAGCCTCTCTACTCTTTTAAGCCCTTCCCTTTTATAACAAACCATGGCATGAACCTTATCAGAAATCAGCTAAGTAACAATTTCGGTGAGCTTCATTGAGGGTTTCTCTCTGTGAGCCTTGGCAAGATTTCTCATTCTATTCTCTTCAACTCGTCCCATTGCCTCTATTGCGCCCTGTTCATGTTACTTACCCTCTCGCTGTAGGCAGTAGTACTCACCACTGTCAGGACCTCCTGGAATTTCTGGCACTGGCATCATTCTTAAAGCCCATCCATGCACCCAGTCTTTGTTCAGATCCTTTTTTATACATTCATGGGACGTGGGCGTCGCTGGCTGGCCAGCATTTATTGCCTGTCCCCAGTTGCCCTTGAGAGGTGATGGTGAGGTGCCTTCTTGAACCGCTGCCTTCTACCTATGGTGGGTTGACCTGCAATGCCCTGAGGGAGGAAATTCCGGGATTTTGACCCAGCAACAGTGAAGGAATGGCGATATATTTCCAAGTCAGGATGGTG
>NC_063337.1:55262871-55288716 GCF_021869965.1 Rhincodon typus | reverse complement strand
AGCAAATTGAATCACTACTCAGCCACAATATTCTCAGAATTAATATAGAACATTAAAACAGAAGTAAGCTTTGTTCAATGAACTTGCTGTTGTGAATTACTCATGAGGTCTATCCACAAGGAGTTAATTGCTATAGATTTTCATTGTACAACCAGTTCATTTAGAATGGCTTCTTCTACATGAAATTTTATCTTTGATGATTGATGTTCATACCTGAGAATAAAGTGGATGATTAAAGTAATTACTGTGAAAATGCCAGAAACACCACAACCAATCCAGGTGATATATGTTAGTGATTTCAATATCTTCTCATCCACTGGTGGGTTCCCATCGATTTGCTTGATAAAAGAAAAGGAGAACATTGATATGAGTATTGGGTCATGTTTTCTTCAATTGAGTGATATCAGAGCAAACTGAGCAAGCTGGGCCTTCTCACTTTGAAAAGGTGTTGGCTTTGAGGAGATATGATGAGGACTGGGAATTTGCCCAGAGCTATTCCCACTCCATGCCAATAAATGTAATGGGTTGGGGCAGAAATCCCAGCGCTGCACATAAAATGGGTTTTCACTGCACTTCCGGAAAAGTTATGGCATCAGACCATGAGTCGATTCAATGAAGCTTCCAGTCCTAATGTTGACAATCCTGACAGGACAGGCAGTGAGGACGGTGTTGGGGGATGGGAGATGACATGTGGGAGGGCGGGAATCAGTATGGGTTATAAAGACAGACACTTGGGTTAGATACTCAGAAAGAATTCCCTTCACAAAAGTCATGAACATCTTTCTAGAGTCCCTACATTGTGGAAACAGGCCATTCAGCCCAACAACATCCCACACAGGCCCATCGCTCTACCCTATCCCTGTAACTCTGCATTTTTTTTATTCATTCAGGGGATGAGGGTGTTGCTAACCAAGCAGCATTCATTGCCCATCCCTAATTGCCCAAAGGGCAGTTCAGAGTCAACCACATTGCTGTGGGTGTGGTCACATGTGGGCCAGACCAGGTAAGGACGGCAGTTTCCTTCCCTAAAGGACGTTAATGAACCAGATCGGTCTTTCCAACAATCCACGATGGGTTAGAATCATAGAATCCCTACATTGTGGAAACAGGCCCTTCGGCCCAACAAGTCCACACTGAACTTCAGAGCATCCCACCCAGACCCATCCCCCTATGACCCACCGAATATACACCCTCTACCTCCCTGAACACTATGGGCAATTTAGCATGGCCAATCCACCTAACCTGCACATGTTTGGACTGTGGGAGGAAACCCACACAGACACAGGGAGAATGTGCAAACTCCACACAGACAGTCGCCCAAGACTGGAATCGATCCCCGGTCCCTGGCGCTGTGAGCAGCAGTGCTAACCAGTGTGCCACCCACAAGTTCATGGCCATCATTAGATTTTTAATTTCAGATATTTTTTATTGAATTCAAATTCTACCATCTGCCATGGCGGGATTCGAGCCCAGGTCCCCACAACTTTTTCCTGGGTCTCTGGATTAACGCTTCAGCGCTAATACCACTGGGCCATTGCCTTCCCTCTATTTCCAATGGCTAACATACCTAACCTGCACATCCCTGGACACTACGGGATAAGTTCGCGATGCCAATCTACCTGGAACCAGACCCAGGTTATTGGCGCTGTGAGGCAGCAATGTTAACCACTGTGCCACCGTGCCGCCCCTTTTATTTTTGAAGACAGAAATTTCTTGAAGAAATCCCCAGCACACATGGGGAGTGTGAGATTTGCTACAACCATTCCAAAGGGTGCTGGATGAGCTTTGGTGAGCGGAAGACATTTTGATCTACCCAAAGTGAGTGGATTAACAGCGGTTGTGCCACCAGTTGTCACTGTCTCATGGACCTATCAGGATCAGAGTGAAATTTACCAAAGCTTCTCCCTCAGATTTGGATTGTCCCTCAGATTAAATTTCTCTTGCGTCCCTGTAAAGATTAGATAACGCTGGAGGAAAGGAAGGGGGGAAATGGGTTTGAAGCTGAGGAGCTTGCTGCCTGTTAGGGTGTGACCGTCTTAATAAAACATTTGGTCTTTCTTGTCTGATTTTGTATCTTTATGTGCAATGAAGGGTTATTGTTATCGATCAAAGCTAAACTGGAATAGGCCAAAAGATATAAAATATTGCATTACATTGGTCCTACCAGCAAGACAGCGAAGAAGGTCAGGTGATTACATTTACAGATGACTTCATTGACTGTGTTTGCTGTTGTGCAGCCGGAATTGTTCCAGTGACCCTCAACTGTGTTCCCTGTAACAGAAAGTTACATCACTCAGAAGTCAATCCTTGGTTCCAGGGTAATTAAAATATTTGAGAAAATGACCTTCTTTATTACCATTTTGTTCTAACTTCCAGAAGACACATTTTGGAGTGACCTTTATCTAATATGAAAAAAAATTATCAATAAATCTTTACCACCCTTCATGTAAATATTTCCTTTTAATCAACTGAATAATGAAAAGTGAAAAATGTCCTTACCGGTGATGATTTGTTAAACACAATTATCACAGGGTCTGTCAGATGATCAAACGTACTGTGCCCCACTTGAATTCCAACCACATTATTTAAAATAGTTTGATTTTTAACCTGCAAAGATATACATATAGATTGTACCAGAATTTCTTGTTAAAATCAAAGCAAGAAATATAATGGATGGCAGCCCAGTTTCTGGATGAAGACAGACTCCATTAACTATAGTCGAATGCACAAAGTGTTTACATGGGGTGTTTGGATAGAAGTCTAACCCTTGTATTTTCAGTCATCCCATCTGTATGATGGACTGGAATCAATGGTTCTCATCTCCATCCAGCTATCACTGCTGGCTCGAAGGGCCACACCCTGTCTGAGTTGATAGACAAACCGTAATGAAAAGAGAAATGATGAACATTGAGGTGTATTCACTGACAGAGAAAAGAGTCAGGGCAGAAGGATTCCAAATGCCTCAAATAACCCAAATGTTCTGGACCAAGCGTGTGCCACACCATATTACAAGGACTATGGCAGTTGGTATATCAGCTATGGGTAAAATAGCAATGGTCCTTTCAAACCTTGGTTGGCAATGCCACCAGGAAAGGGAAACTTTGAATTCTAGCCTATCACTAGCTTGGAGCCTGTGCTAGGTTATTGGGTAACACAGATAAACTCCAGGGTGGAATCATTCGGAACAAACTGTATTCCACCTTAAAGCTCCACTATGCAGGCAGCAAAGGAAAAAATAAATCCACCCCAACTGAAGCTCATCTTGCAAGGTCCTGGAGTGTTTGGAAATGGCCTAAAACATTAGGTGAAACATAATATTGGAAGCTGCAGTTCCAAGTCTGCATTCAAGCAGCCCAGGATATTGTAGAATTTAATGCCTCGAGACAACATTGCCACCTGGTAGCTCCCTGAGTCGCCCAGCAGCCTTTTTGAAGGATAGTTCTCATTTCTCCTGAATTGGAGAGGGGCTTACAAAAGTGGGCCTAAACAAACACTTCTTTCCACACCACCCAGCTTGCCAAGGTCAATGGACATTTCTTAATGTGGCCGAACTGCGACAGAGACGAAAATACCAGCTCCAATCCTTCCCTTAAAAGGTTTGAAACTCGCTGGTTGGAATGTGAGAAAAATGCTCAACACCGGTGACACCAATCACCCCCAACGACGCTCAGCCGAGGTGGCCCATGTGCCAGCCAGACTCGATTTGATGTACTGGTCCCAGGTGAGGACCCCTTCCACCCTTCCAGCAGCTAGGCAGCCTGACAAAACAATGCTGGTGACACCCTCCATTGGTTGGGTTGACCGATATGAAGAGGGTCCCTTAGGTATTAGCTTCATGGCGAAGGAAACTGCTGTCATTGAACTGTCAATCAGCCATTCTGAACATATCATGTCCATGTGTCGCTCTGTCCAAGTCCAGCAACGTACAAATCTCAGAAGGAACAATATGAAGGCAGATTATTATCTGAATAGCCATCGATTTCGAAAGGTGGGTTGTAACAAGATGTGGGTGTCCACATAATCCAGTTGTTGAAAGTAAGCATTCAGGTGTAGCAGGGAGTGATGAACGTTGTGTTGTCCTTCATCGCGAGAGGATTTGAGTCTCGCAGCAGGAGTGTCTTGCTGCAATTGTACGGGCCCTTGGTGAGACCACACTTAGAGTACTGTGTGCAGTTTTGGTCTCCTTATCTGCGAAAAGATATTCTGAATATGGAGAGAGTTCAACGAAGGTTTAGCAACTTTATGCCTGGGAAGGTAGAACTGACGTTTGAAGAGAGACTGGATCGGTTCGGACTATGTACACTGGAGTTTAGAAGAATTCGGGGGCTGTCTCATAGAAACCAATAAACTTCTAACTGGACTAGACAGGGTAAATACAGGAAGGATGTTCCCAATGACTGGGGAGTCCAAAAACACAGATCATAGTTTCAGGATATGGGATAGGTCATTTAGAACTGAGGCGAGGAGACATTTCTTCACTCAATGACTGATGAGTCTGTGGAATTCTCTACCACAGAAAGTGGTTGAGGCTAAAATCATTGAACATTTTCAAACAGGAGTTAGATATATTTCTTAGGGCTAAAGGGATCAAAGGGTATAGGGAGAAAGCAGGAACAGGGGACTGAGTTGGATAGTAGAGCTGGCTTGAAGGATCATATAGACTACACCTGCTCCTAATTTTCTATACTTCTATCCTGCCCTAACATAAAAAGCACAGTGAGCAGGAAGTAGAGGCATTTTTGGTGGCATCCTGAAGTGTTACAATTGAGTTAAATTGACTGTTATGATCATTGCAATGGGTGGCTTAAACAATAAAATCGCTGAAGAAACATGGGGCAGCACAGTGGCTCAGTGGCTCAGTGGTTAGCACTGCTGCCTTACAGATCCAGCAACCTGGGTTCGATTTTACCCTCGGGCGATTGTCTGTGTGGAGTTTGCATATTCTCCCTGTGTCTGCATGGTTTCCCTCCGGGTGCTCCGGTTTCCTCCCACCGTCCAAAGATGTGCAGATTGGGTGGATTGGCCGTGCTAAATTGCCTGTAGTGTTCAGGGATGTGTTAATTAGGTGGATTCCAGGGGGAAGGGTCAGGGTCAGATGTTCCGAGGTTCAGGGTGGACTTGTTGGGCCAAAGGGCCTGTATCCACACTGTAGAGATTTGAACAAAAAGGAACATCAGAGCATATGTTAATCAGTATGATCTCAGATCACAAAATGGAAAAGGAGAGAGACTGACCTTGTTTTATCAAGAAAATGATGCAATAATAGAAACCATTTTCTTTAAGTAACCACATGAAACGATAGACTTGAGAAGTTGAAGCAATGTGTTTCGAAATTACATGGATTATGTGCTGTTGAAACAATATTTTAGAAAAGCATAAACAACATTTATGTCTTTTCCAGCTTGGATAGACATTCAGAAAATCCCAGAAAAGTAAAAGATGTATGACCATTTCGAACATCACATCTTTAAGAGTGAAAACCTGTGACAGGCATTTACTCTGAAAGTAAAAAAAACAATTGGAATGTTTCAGGATTGAATAACCAGAACAAACAGAGTTCTCGGGAGAAGAAATACACAGTAAATGGAAAAAGCATGGAAAAGAGCAAACAGCATGCTGCATAGAAAATGTGATCAAAACAGAAAAGAATGCAAGACCAGAACTGGATGACTGATGAGAAACCAGCAAGGATGACAGAAAGGAGAAAGTAAAAGACAAACTGGAGTATAATGAAATTGTAAAGAACTTAAAAGTTCATGAAGCCAGGCTAAAGATGCGTGATGAAATGTTGCAGCTGGAAAGAAACCACAAAATGAGAGAAAGAGAAATTGTTCACAGATAGAAAGGGATAACAACAAACACTGGAAGACAAACATGGTACAATATTGTTTGAAAGTGATGCAGTAGCAAGACAGAAGTGAATCGAATAATTTGAAGGATATAGATATAGAGGAAAATGCCAGACAAAACATTGGCATCAGAGGTGATAGAGTGCTTTGAAATTGATGAGTACAGGAAAAGCCCCGAGTATAGATGAAATAACTACATACCATTCAAAAGCCCCTGGAGAAATAGCATTAGAAGTTATAACAGGAGTTTAATCAAATATAGACCAAAGAATACATTCTCAGTTAGTTGAGATGTTCATTGTTCATTAACCAAGTAACCTGAAGGAAAGGAGATCTGTATGGAGTGCAATCTTTTTGGAATGATAATTTTTAAGTCATCTTATGAAAGAGATCTCAAAAATCATAATAAAAAGAAACAATAGCACATTTGAAGCAGACATTGGTGAAACACAATCTTGTTTTAGCCCTGGTGTAGGAACAAGAAATGGAATACTTAACCTAAGGACAATCTCCGACATATACAAACACGCCATCATGTTTATCACCAACAAATTGATAGACGTGTTGCTGAAATGTAACACTGACAGTAAGGAAAAGTGATTTACCCAGAACCTGAGCATCAGACTAGAAGAGGGACAAATCAGATATATTTCACATTGAAGAGAACAGCTTGATAAGACTGTATAGTGGAGCCAAAATTATTCAATTTGTTCATAAAATAAATATTTAGAGAATTAAATGCACTTCCAGGAGTAGAAACTGGAGTCAAGTACCTAACAAACTTACAGTATGCTGACAATACTACATGCAGAATCAGTAAAGGGAAAATATAATAGAACAAGTGAAAAATTGAAGTTTAGAATATAGGTTGACCAGGGTTCAAGTCCCACCTCTTCTAGAGGTGTGTAATAACCTGTCTCTGAACACGTTGATTCAGAAATATCTAATACTGAGAAAACATCTAGAATTGGATTAAACATGAACACCACAAAACAATGACAGAAAATATTTGAAGAAACTAGGGCAATGTCACACTGGATAAGTAAAAAAAATGTCTGTTTCTGACAAATGATAACCATAGATAGCAGATATGATGCAGAAATTAGAAGGAGGATAGAGATAGGCAGAAGTAATTTTGTGAAGATAATGGATAAGAGAACAACATGAAAGCTCAAACTTATAACAAGGCAAAAAAGATTGAAAAGGTTTCATCCTGTGCAAACTGTGCAGTTTCCTCTATGTTTCAGAAACCTGGACAATAAGTTAGGGGCTATGGAAGAAAACAGAGGCCTTTGGAATGTGGCTAATAAAACATATGCTCAGAATGTCATATAGAAACCATATTGTAAATGAAGAGGTGGTTGAAATTTCAAGAGTAAATAGAACTCTAAAACGTGACACCCAGAAAAGAAATTGTCAGTATTTCAGCTATTGGATCAGAACTAAAAAGTTACAGATCTCTTTTGAAGGGCAAAGTGGGAGCATCAGAAACAGGCATTAACCATGGCATACTAGCTGAAGGATGTCACAGAGTGGTTACAGGTGGGAGATTGTGGTTATGTGAAAATGATGGACAGCAGGTCTCCCAGGAGGATATGAGCAGTATCATGAGACCTCTCAAGTTTTGAAAATGTGCCAAGGATGTGCACTCACTCTTCCAACAGGAGCACAGTAGATACCATCTTTATCGAAGAGTTTTCATGTATGTACCTAATCACCACTACACAGGAGATAGATCATGATGTCAGTCAGTGAGCATTACTGATTTGACACCAGTGCTGCCACTTTAGAGTTCCAGCCTACACCATGTTTCACACTGGACACAATGTGAAGATCCCCACCTGTGCTACTTAGAGGTTTTGGATTATTGCTGATTTAATTGTAGGATTGCAGTATTCCTTCTGGTTGATGCTGCAATTTTATGCATTTTGGGCATCTTTCCAGTCTTGTTAATAGATTCAGGGAGTGATACAGGGAATGATCTGGATGGTTGTGACATTTTTTGGTGGATTAAAGGCTTGTGAATTAATCAGTTGCAATCAGATACGATGCGGTTTTATAAGGCTTCATCTTGACAATGAACATGATTGGGGAAAATGGACAGAAGAGTAGCTCTGAAGAAAAGGGAAAAGGCTTTCAAATAGACGCCATGTCAGGTAAGGGTGTTTCAGAAGTAATTCCTCCCTGAATCTTAGCGACGAAAACAATTTGAGACTATTTCACTGAACAGCTTGTGACTGCAATTTACCAACTGTTGCAGCTCAACCTCAGAGCTAAGCAAGGACAGTGTTAATAATGGCCATCAATCTCACTGTGGCTCTGAACTCTAAGGCTTCTGGATTCTCTGAAGCTGCAAAAAGCAACACCTTGCAGTTTTCATCATGTCACTGCATTGACGGAGATCATTAAGTAGGAGTGAACTTCAAAGGGAGTGAACATCATCCCAGTCCCTCTTGAAGGTGGACACATTGAAGGATTTCTTTGGAGTGCAGGCTTCACACAGTGTGGGTTTGTCAACAAACTCACACACGTTTCCTTGTGTATGATTCATTTTACGTTTTACCATTTCCCTGAGCTGAAAGTAATTCCACTCCCTCAATGTGGGTCTGGTGTGTGACCACAGGTAACTTATCTTTCAGGCACACGCCCATTATCCTGGCAGCAATTATGACACATTCATTCTGCGGCAGTGCTCTGTGCCAGCTGTGCCCATTATTCTGGCAAAGCAAAGGATGACAAATGATTAATATGATGACCAACTCATGATCTGGCTCGTCACTCCAGATGAGAATCTTGCACATGTGCACATGACATTGAGAGTCATGCTCCCATTCATTGGGACAGACCATCGATGTCCTGAAGCAATATCCTGAACTGTTCTGAGAAGCCCAGCAGTATTCAGCTGAGCCGGTCTCAGTATTTTCCATGGTCTGTAGTACGTTTGTCCCCATGACAATGCCTGAATGCAAGATCAGACAATAGTCTCCTATAACAAACTCAGATGTAGACTTTGATAGACCATACTACAGAAGAAGGCAGCTGGGTTTATTGTAATCCAACATCACCATGAGGCATTTGATGTCACCTATCAGTTGAGAAGCTGAGGAACAGGTGTAAGAATGGGAAGGCCGGAGAGGAAGACAAGAAAGATGTTTGTTATGAGGCAGCCCCTTTCTGTCCAGGCTGAATGTGAACAAAGAATTCACTAGCAATACCAAGAATTTCAGCTCCACTTCCCATTTACCAAGTCACAGATTCCTTGTTGCTTCTTTTACTTTCCCCACAAAGCAAAAGGAAAAGCAAACATAGTGGCTGATGCTATCTACTCCAGGGCAGCTGAAACAAGCAGGTGCCTCTCACTCCCTCCTCATCTGTGACCCACCCTGTCCTGCAAGAATGAAGTGAGTTTGTCAGCGAGTAACATGTGGTGCTGATGCAGCTGTTCTGGTTGAATAGCTGTCAGTGTGTCAAAGTGGTGACGCTTGTGATAGTGTGAAGTGTGTGTGTGGATGAGGCAAAACATATCTGCATTAAGTCTTTGTCCTGACTGATGGTTCTTGTTGGTTTGTGGATGGTGGGTCTGTGGTGATTTGAGCTGTGATTGAGAGATTCTGTCACCTCGAATACATAGTGCAACTTTCAATTTCATTACCTCTTCCAACTGGCCTTCCAGTGCATAGCTGAAAATTTGACCCATGCTGTCTCCTAGGGTCAGCAAAGAACATCTCTTTTAGAGGTGGATACCAGCTTTAGACGATGCTTGGCACACACGACACTGGACGCCTTACTGATGTGTGTAGCCAATGATCAGCATCGGGGGGACAGTGGTTCCATGTAATAACCATGGAAATGAGGTAGCGCAATGTCTTGCCTCCACCTTAATCAGTAGACGTTGATTAATTGGACATCACAATCCTGTATCTGCATCCAATGGTGAGCCCATTCTGTCCCTGCAGTTATGATACAGACCATTTCCTGGATTTTCACACTAGGTCTCGCTTCATGCTGTCTGTCAAGGACCAACACTAAAGTGGGAGACTCAATGAATAAGAACACACTGTACTCTGGATCACTCTCAACTTCAAGGGCATGAAGGGCTATTAAGTACCTGAGATGATACCCTGGATAATTTTTGGTTGATTACACCTCTGTGCAGCACCTTGGCATATTGTTATCTAAATGCAGTCTGTTGTTGTTGTTGCATCGATTGAACCTGATGGAAACCTAAAGCTTGAAACTGTCACTCCCTGTTGTCGATTGGGAAAGGTAGCATTTAGGTGATTTCTAATCAACCTGTTTAGAGATGTTATTGCAAATATCTGAAGCAGGTTGGAGTTGAACCCTGGCCTCCTGGCTCAGAGGTATGGATATTACCACGGCACCACAAGGTGATATATATGTTTACTGTCACACAAAATGTTTTGTGGAGTGATGCATTGCAAAGTGACTGATATTACTGGCCCTCTGAAATACCCTGAAGCAAAAATATTTGACAGTTTTGTTTTAAAGCAAAGATTGTCATTTTCTTTTCCATTCCCTTCCTCCACCCTGCTGTACTCTGCCCATGTGCGGACTTGGAAGCCTTAGTATGCAAGATGATGTACTAAACTAAAACACAAATAAACATATGGTCAAAGCATCGATTCAGCACAGCAAGAGTTCAACAACTATTCAAATAATTCACAAAAAGAACTGAAACTATCTCCTGAATGAGCAACAAGCAGCAAGGTCCATTATTTTACACCCGTTTGATAAAATCCAACTGCTCAATACCTACTTAGAAAACTGATTACATTACCTGGAACAGTCTTGCATCCCTGAATAATAATACTTTACTTCGGACCATTTTCATTGCAATGTCGATGTTGTCCAAGAGAGTTGGTGGCAGACTGATCCTAACTGCTGGGTCAAAGGCAGAGATATTCTCCTAGATGTTATATTTAAGAAAAATAATACATTTAGTTAACTGAAAAGAATCTGCTAGGACATTTCCCTCTTCCCTTCAGGAGGAACATGCTGAAGGAGTTTCAAAGTTTTGGCCTTAAATCCCACTCTTGGACCTGAGCACAAAAATTAAGGCTCACACACCAGTGAGGTACTGAGGGGGGCTGCATTGTTGGAGGGTCTGACTTTCAGATGGCATTTTAACTCCGGTTCCTTCCAGCAGCCTGGTTGGATGTAAAAGGCCCTGTGGCATTATTTTGAAGAAGAGCACAGGAGTTATCCTTCAATCAACGTCAGAAAACAGGTAACCTGGTCATGATCACATTGCTGTTTGTAGGAGATTGCTGTGCATCAGTTCACTGTCCTGTTTCCTACAACAGTATCTATACTTCAGAAAGTACTTCATTGGCTGTAAAGTGGTTGTGACTTCCAGTGGCAGTGAAAAGTGCCAAATAAATCCAATTTCTTCCTCTCCTTTAAAAACTGTTCACTTTTAGTGGAAATACTTGCTTTGAGGGCTCTTTATCAGCACTCATTGTATCTTCCACATCGTTGTAGGGTAACAGGGGCCTGGGGCCAGCATGGGCATCAGGGAAATGAGAATGCAACCAGAAAATAGAGGCTGATTTACAAAGTCTGAAATATAATTATGTCACCTTCAAGCTGTTTGAGCTCACTGCTTAAACTCTGCTTTTCTAGAAACTGGATTTGAATTCCAAGTGTTTTAACAGAGAACTTCTCAAGTAATTTTAATCTCATTCATCCCATATGAAACGGAGGTAAAGCAAGCTAATGTTTTATGCTCCATTAAAATTTCCATTGTATTAATTTCAGTTCCTCTCAACCTCCCTCCCCGTCAGTAATGGGGTCATTGAATCAGCTCCAGGATGGGACCCTGACTCGTTCTCTCATTTAAGATATGGGAGAGGAAATGTGAGAATGCGCAGGGTGGGGTGTGTGTGTGTGTACATGCATATGTGTGTATTTTTCATGTGCATGTGTAGATGTATCTGTGTTGAGGTGTGTGTATGTTTGTGTGGTGTGTCAGTGTGTGAGCCTGTGTGCATGCATATTGGAATCATTGTGACTGTCTGTGCTTGGCTGTGTATATATTTATGGGATGTGCATGTGTGTGTTGCATGCTCAGAGGTCTTGGTGATGGTGCAACACAAAATAAGTGAATGTTACACATTCAAAATTAGGAGTGATACCAGAAAAAGAGAAACTGCACTATGAAGGTGAGAAAGCGGGGAAGATGACTTACAGCCACTCATCCTGCCAGCAGAACTCTCACTGGAACAAAAGAAGATTTCAAACACACTCACTGTATCTGAATTAGGGAACTGGAGACCTGTAAAATTTTCAGCATCCATATCTCGCATGTAAAATATTACATTCTCTGTTTCAACAACTTGTCTTTCCCCTTTACAATCTTCATGCAGTAATTGATTTTCCGAAACTGAGATGACTGAATGTCTGCAAAACATTGGCAAAGGAAGAATATTATTGCACTGATAGTAATAGAGGGCTGTAACACTGTAACACTGGGCTCATGATAACTTGCTGCATCAGAATGAATAGTTTTACAGGGTGCATTGTTCTGAGGCCCACACTGCACTCAAGCTGCCTGTCTGGGTGAAGGAGGTGAAGGAGAGACGCCTGAAGCCTGTGGTGAGGCTGTACAGCCAGCTCATTGGGATCTTTGTCTTCAGTGCAAATACAAGACTTCCCCAAGCTGTAACTAGACCAGTTTGGTCATTTGGAACGGGTCTAAATGTGAGGCTGCATTCCTGATTACAATAAATTCTTGCACTTTGCTCCTGTTAGCACCCTGGGATCTGCCCAGTGCCTTGAGCACTGCTCTAGGCCAAAGAATTCCCTGGTTTTGCTCAACGTCAGCCAGACGATGCTCAATGATTGTGTTCCCTATATGACATGCATCAGTCACATGAAAAAACACAATGATGCCAATCAATTGGCCTGGAGATATCTGGTGGGGTTAGTACAGTTTGTGCAGAGGCACTGAGTGACTTTATCAGACCCATCAGGCATATTCAGTCATTAGCTATAACAAAAGCTGTAAAAGTGACAGAATATATCATTGTGGTCCTTGGTAGTATAGTGGTTAGTAGCCCTACCTATCACGTGGGAGACCAGGGTTCGATTCCCTGGCAGGTAGGGTCCAAATATTGTGGGGCAGCACAGTGGCTCAGTGGTTAGCACTGCTACCTCACAGCACTAGGAACCCGGGTTCGATTCCACCCTTGGGTGACTATCTATGTGGAGTTGTACATTCTCTCCGTATCTGCATGGGTTTCCTTCAGGTGCACCAGTTTCCTCCCACAGTCCAAGGATGTGCAGATTAGGTGGATTGGTCATGCTAAATTGCCCATGGTGTCAGGGATGTGTAAATTAGGTGGGTTAGAGGTGGATGGGTCTGGGTGGGACGCTCTGAGGGTCAGTGTGGACTTATTGGGCCGAAGGGCCTGTTTTCACACTGTAGGGATTCTATGATTCTGAGGCCCCAGGGAAAGGATAGATCCCGGGAAGCTCAGTTACTTAACAAGATGCAAGATTTTTGTTAGTGGCAGTGGCAAAATTCTAGGGGAAGGGAGGAACAGAAGTTTCAGGAAATGCAGGATGGCACTGGAAGACACTGCATGCTCACTGAATTTGGCAGGATTACAGATAGTGGTGTTTATCACCAATGTGATTCAGGAAAGGGACTAAATTACCTTAGCTCAGTTGGCTTGATGGTTGGTTTGTTTGGCAGAATAATGCCATCAGGGTGGGTTCCATTCCCCCAACTTTTCAAACCCCACATCCCCACCCCTCACCTGAAATATGGTAACCTTCAGGTGAAACCACCACCAGTAATCTCTCTCTACTGAAAGAGCAGCCAAATGATCTGGTAAGAATGTGACAACTTTACCTGTTCTACAGGTCTATAAATGTGAATGTTAAAATATTTCTAAAATTGAATGCTTTAAGTGATTGAGATATGATCCCTGCTATCTGAGTAATTCCACAAAAGCACACCATTATAACAGGTGTATTCATGATCAATTATAAAATAGAGAGGCTGAGAAAGATATCCAGGGCATTACAGAGGTGGTGGAGCAGAAGACTTTGTAACCAAGAAAAGTGGGTGGTTAGGGAGGGTAACAGTCACAGAATAAGGGGTCAGTCAGTTGGGACTGAGACAAGGGGATGGTCTTGTTGAGAAATGTCTTAATGGATATTTGAAGAAAAGACAAAAGCCATATTGCACTGACTTAGGATGACAGCCATAGAATTCATCATCTACATTCTACATTTTAAACCATTGAAATGGAGGTACCATATCTTCCAGGCTGCATGAAGGGAAATAGCTTTGAGAGAGTGTGAATGGGTGCCAATCACTATCCCATGAACAAGGGGAGCCAAACAATCAAACAGGTTTACTCAAGGGGCTGGTGATAAATCATTAGGTGGAGGCAGTGAGAAGCAATCAAGGAGGGTTCTGGGAGCAGTTGGCTTACTCACTACAACTGAGAAGGGATGGTGGAGGACCCAGTATCAAAGAACGGTCTCAAAGAGCAGTCATACCAGAGAGTGGTCACTCCACATTGTGGTAGGCAGGCAGTAGGAGAGTAGAGGTGGCAGGTGCATGGGTGACTGAAAGGAAAGGAGACAGCAGATCAATGAAACCCAGGATTCCTGGGAGCTGTCTAACAGGAATGAAATTTTAGATGCCTATTTAGGGAGCAACGTAACTGAATTGGGGGCAGTTGGCTCGAAGGAAAACCCATGGTGCCTGAAACTACTCTGTAAAAAATAAAGAGAGGCTGGTGGGCAGATTAGAAAAATGATAGCAGTTGGTGACTCAATAGTTTGAGCGATGGACAATCTAATTTGCAGCTGGGTTCCCGTATGGTCTCCTGCTGCCCGAGTACAAGGATTTGGAACATAATGGAACGGCTGGATAAACTTCTGGAAAGGGAGGGTGAACAACTGGTTGTTGTGATTCATGTGAGAACCAAAGACATAAGGAGGGATAGCTCGGAGGTCTTGCAGGATCAGTTTGAGGCATTAGGGAGTAGGTTGAAACACAGGACATCCAGGGCAGTAATCTCACAAGTACTACCTGTGCCATGAGCTTCACCATTTAGGCAATGGCAGATCAGGGAGATAAATGTGTGGCTTTAGGGATGGTGTAGAAAGGAGGCGTTTAGATTTTTAGGACATTGGGATCACTTTTGGGAAAGGAGAAAGCTGTTCAGAAGAGATAGGTTCACTGCAACAGGAATGGAATAAATCTCCTGGCTGAGACAGTGTAGTGGGCTTGGTTTTACACTTGTCAGGCAGGGACATGGGTTAACTGATGGGCATAGTTTTGGAAGTACCAGAGAGGGCAAAACGGAGAAGTTGGGGAATGGGAAAAAGGAAGTGAGAGAAGGCTTGAGTGTTGATGGTGAACAAATAAATGGTTGCCTTCCAATGGACAAGAGAGAATTAAGGGCAGGGTTAAATTGTATGTATTTAAATGCATGGAGTACCATGAAAAAATTAGGGAACTGGAAGCAGATATTGCTGTAGTGGGATATGATATTGTAACAATGACAGAATCCAAATGGTTAGAGGTGAGAAACTTGAAATCAGGGACGGTATTTATTATAGACCTCCAAATCATGTGGAGGAAGTGGAACAAAGCAGTTGCAGGCAGGTTCTGGAAACCTGACAGTTAGTGATAGTTGGTGATTTCAATTACCCTCAGCTACACTGGAAAATAAAAGTAGAGTGTGTGTGCAGGAGAACTGTCTGGAACAGTATATTTCCAGTCCTACTGGAGAGGGAGCCATGTTGAATCTGCTCATAGGAAATGAGGCAGGCCAATTGGAGAATATCAGCGTGGGGGAGCATTTGGGAAATAGTGATCATAATATTCAATAACAAGTTGATAAAGGATAAAAATCAGTCAAGGATTAAGATCCCAGGCTGGAAAAGGGCAGATTTTAGGTGTCTAAAAGTTGAACTGGAGCAGGTTGACTGGACTTGCTCTTTGTTGGATAAAATAGTGGAAATGGGAGACTTTCAAAAGGGAGATGAATAGGTGCAAGCTAGGTACGTACCCATGAGACATAAATGTGGGGTATCCAATGCTAGAGTATCCTGGGTGACTAAGGATATTGATGAGAAAATAAAGGAAGAAAGAGGAGGCATATGATGCATTCTGGAATAATAATAGTGGTAGAAATCAGGAAGAATATCTCAAATACGGAAAAGAGGCTAAGGCTAGAATAAGCAAGGCTAAGAGGAAGCATCAGGAAAGGGTATCAGACTGTGCTAAAACAAATGGTAAAATATTCTCAAACATATTACTGGTAGATTAGTGAAGGATAGAGTGGGATCCATAAGGAACAAGCAGGGTAAGCTGCTTACTGAAGCAAAGGGTATATCAGAGATATGAAATGAGTGCTTTCCTCCTATCTATACCATATTAGAAGGTGATGACAATGGCCCAGTTACAAATGTTGGAGTTGAGCAACTGAGCAGTATAAAGAAGAGGTGCTACAAAGGCTGGCAGCACTCCAGATAGAGAAGTCACCCAGATGAGATGCAGCCTAAATTGCTGAGAGAGGTAAGCAAGCAAATTGGACAGAAATTTTTTCAAGGCCTCTGAACACAGGATTAGTCCAGGGGGCTGGATGATTGCGAATGTGATGCCATTGTTTAAGAAAGGGGCAAAGGATAACCCAGGAAACTACAGACCTGTCAGCTTGACATCAATAGTGAGAAAACTGGTGGGGGCCATATTATGGGATAAGGTAAAGATAAAATGAGAGACAGTCAACTTTGTTATGTCAAGTGCAGGTTGAGTCTGACAAATTTAATTGAGTTCTTTGACATGGTGACACGGGCAGTGGATAAGGGCAGTGCTGAGTATACTGTATATTTGGACTTTCAGAAAGCATCTAATGTGGTGCCACATGATAGGTTGGTTAGTGAATTAGAAATGTTTGGGACTGATAAATCCTTGGCAGCAGGGATTAGAAGTTGGTTACAAGATAGGAAACAGACGGTTGGTATAGATGGGCATTTCTAAGACTGGAAACATGTTGAAAGGGTGTTCCCCAGGGATTAGTTTCAGGATGCTTGATTTTTTTCTGATTTATGTAAATTACTTGAAGCTGGATGTGGGGACAAAATCTCTTCATTTGCAGATGATGCTAAGCTAGGGAAAACAGTGAATTGTGAGGATGATACTGAGGAACTTTCAGAGGGACACTGACAAGTTGGTCAAATGGGAGACACCTGGCAGATGAATTACAATACAAAGAAATTTGAGGTAATGCATTTTGGTAGAAGTAACATGGTAGACAATACAAGCTCAATGGTGCAACTTTGAGGGGAGTACAGGAGTAGAAGGACCTTGGGGATCATGTAGATGATTCTGTGATGGTGGTCAGGCAGGATGAAACAGTTGTTCAGAATGTGTATAGGATCCTTGGGTTTATCAATAGAGGCATAGAGTATAAAAGCAGGAAAGTGATGCTATACCTCTACAAATCATTGGTCACACCACATTTGGACTACTATGCTTAGTTCTGGATGCCTTGTTTAAGGAAGGATGTTAAAGACTTCAGAGAGTGCAAAGGAATGATACTAGGAATGAGGGATTTTAGGTACAAGGAAGGATTAGAGAAATTGAGCTTATTCTTCTTGGAGCAGAGAAGATTCAGAGGTGTTCAAAATTATAAACAATTTTGACAGGATAAAGGAGGATAGTCTGTGTTACTAGTGGATACATCAGTAACTTGGGGTCACAATTTCACAACTCTCAGCATGAGAGCTGGCAGTCAAATGAGGAGAAAGTCCTTTCTACAGAGAGTTGCTGGGATTTGGAATGAGCTGCCTGGGAGAGTGGTGGAGGCAGATTCCATATGAGATTGAATTTAGAGGGCTACGGAGATAGGGCTGGAGAATGGGGCTGGATAGGTAGCTCTTTTTGGGAGCTAGTACAAACATGATGGGTCGAATGGCCTCCTTCTGTACTATAAAATTCTATGATTCAATGATTTTAAGCTTCATAATTTGGACAATGGGATTCTGGCTGAGAGATGACTTCCCAGCCACAACCGAAGCAAGTTATAGCTGGAATATACTAACCAGCATCACACTTGGGTCACTGGGCAATTGGAGAGAGAGTGTCATGTGACAACCAACCTCTGCATGTTTAAGTGTCTGCATTACTGGGCAAAAAACTGAGACACTGGAAGACCAAAAGCATGAGTGGGCCCTCCCTGTCTCGCTTTCTCTCTATCCAGTTTGCAAGTTTTGAAGCTTGTCTCATGATCGTGACTATCCATGTGCCACAGTCCAAGATTTTAAAAATAACTCAACTTATTGCTGCTGTCTTCAAAGAAAACGTCATTAATCTACATGTTTACACCACATTGATGCTGAAATTAGCAAGAACACCAAATTCAGCCTGGAGTGAGTCAATTCATCAGTCTTCAAGAACTATGTATCCGTTCAATATTATTGGACTCTAAATTGGGTGACCTACCCGCCTCGTCTGTGACTTTAACCCTAACATCAGATGCATGTACTTTTCCCACAAAAAATGTTAAACTGACAGGAGGTATTGTAACCTGGTTTCTCTCTCATTCCCATCTTAAATAATTTGCAAATTTCCATCCAATGGCACAATTCTCAAACCAAGGGAGGCTTGAAATTGTGATTAACACCCCTGTAGTTTCTGCACTGACTGCTTTAATACTTGTAGGAGGAAATACCAGATGTCTCAAATGTAACTATTCCAAGTCCCATTATTTTCTCCATTAACATTTTCTGAAACTTATATTCAACCCTTGATTTATGTTTAATTTTCTTTCTAGTATCAGTATTTAATCGTATTGCTTTCGAAATAGATGTAAAACACTTACTTCATAAATCTGTCAATTTCTTTTATGGAATTTCATTCCAGAAGGGCAAAGTATAGGTTGGGAAATTTTATGGTGATATAAGGATAGCCTTTGGAAAATGTCAACAAATAACCATTGTAATTGCTCGGAGAGTTTTCAATTCTCACTGACAAAGGCAACCTGTATTTTAAGATCTTTTACACGTTTGGACGATTAAATCGCTTCACATCATGATAATTTTGTGGACTTTGTCCACCCTTCAACAACATTTCAGTTCCTCTAAAAAATTTGTGACCCCACACCACAAGACCCTGGCTGTGGCAAAAATGAGTCTGTTTGAACTTAACACTGGGTTTAAAAAGGCCTGCTAATTTTGGGTTTCCCCCAAGTTTGAATCATGTGCTGTGATCTTTCCCCTACCAGTGAAAATGGAATCTATCCGAAATGCATGCAACATTTTCACATCTGGGTCCTGTCCACCATTTCAATGGGTATAGGAGCCATTATCCCTCTCCTGAAATCTGGAGCTTTGTGTCTGTTGTAGCACTGCCTTTCTTTGTGTTTAGTTAGTTCAAAACTCCCTCAGACGCTCATATTAGAATAATCTTTTGACATTAACCATTATGTTACTCAGAAGATCTTTTCCATATGAGAGGTATAGTTAGTGTGGATAGTCAGAGACTTTTTCCCAGGGTGGAAATGACGATTACGAGGGGTCATAATTTTAAAGTGATTGGAGGAAGGTATAGGGAGATGTCAGAGGTAGGTTCTTCACACAGAGAGTGGTGGGTGTGTGGAATGCGCTGCCAGCATTGGTAGTGGTGTCAGATACTTTAGAGACTTTGAAGCAACTCTTGGATAGGCAGATGGAGGATAGAAAAATGTAGGGTATGCAGGGTAGATTGATCTCTGTAGGATAATAGTTCGGCACAACATCGTGGGCCGAAGGGCCTGTACTGTACTGTACTGTTCTATGTTCTATATTGTTATGAAAGCTGGACCTGTTAGGGTGGTAATTTAGGAAACAGGAAGAAATTTACAGACACGAGGGAAATGCTGTTGAGCAAACTCTTGGAGCCTTATGCTGACAAGCCCTGTGGTCCTAAAGGACTCCATCTCAGGGTCTTAAAAGAAGTGACGAGTGAATAGTTGAGGTGTCGTTTCTAATTTTCCACAATTTACTGGATTTGGGAAAGATCTATTAGAGTGCAAGATAATTAATGTAAATCCTGTATTCAAAAAGCGGGGAAGGAGACAGAAAGTAGGAAACTTCAGGCCAATTCATTTACCATCTGTCAGAGGGAAAATGTTAGAAGCTATTATCAAAGATATAATCATGGGGGACTTAGAAAAATTCAAAGTAATTAGGAAGAGTCAACATGGTTGTGTGAAAGGGAAATCATAACAAAATTAACTAATTTATTGGAGCTCTTTGAAGAAGTAACATGTGCTGTGGATAAGGTGGGCATATCACACTGATTTCTTCAAAGATTATGGAGCAAAATAAAGGCTCATGGTGTAGGGTATAGTATATTAATAGGGACAGAAGATTAACTTGCTAACAGGAAACAGTAAGTAGCCATAAATAAGCCTTTTTTTGGTTGACAAGATGTAACTAGTAATGTGCCACAGAGATCAGTGCTGGGACTTCAATCTTTTGCAGTTCAGATAAATGAGTCGGATGAAGAAACCAAAGGTATAGTTGCTAAAGTTGCTGATTTAAAGACAGGTAGAAAACAAAGTCATGAATAGGACACATTGAGGCTACAACAGGATATAAAGAAGCATTTGGGCGAAGATTTCACAAATGAAGTAAAATGTGGGAAAATGTGTAATTGCCCATTTTGGAAAAATGAGAAGGAAACATACCTACAAGGTGAGAGATTGCAGACTTTGTGATGCAGAGTGACCTGGGTATCCTAGTGAATTAATCACAAAGTAACTAGCAAGTGTGTACAGTAAGTATTTAGGAAAGTTATTGGAATGTTACTGTTTTTTGTGAGAGGAATTGAAAACTAAAGTAGGAAGGTTGTGCTCCAGTTATGCAGGGCACCAGTGAGATCACATCTGTGGAACTATGTATAACATTGGTCTCCTTATTTAAGGAAGGATGCAAATGAAGGAGGAGGTTTACTAAACTCAAAAGGGTATATTGTCTTATGAGCAAAGTTTGTATCTGCTGGAGTTTAGAAAAGAAAGAGGTGAATTGATTGAAACATAAGATCCTGAGGGAATTGACGATGTGGAGATAACGTTTCTTCAGTATGGGAGAATCCAGAACGAGGGTCACTGCTTAAAAACAAAGGGATTAAATATGGAGATAAGGAGAATCTTTATTTTCTACGAGAGTCGTATGTCTTTAGAACACTCTTCCTCAAAAGCTGGCAGAAGCAGAATTTTTCAGTATTTTTAAGCTGGAGGCTTGGTAAAAGGTGAAAGGTTATGAGGAGTAGGAGAGATGTTGAGTTGAAATTAAGTTCAGATCAGGAACCCTCACTAAGGCCTCACAAGAGTCTTATACAGGTTCAGCATAACCTTCCTGCCCCATTATTCTGTTAATAAAGAATGCTTTACTTTTTGAGCTGCCAGCTTTAATGACTTACGCACATATACTCCCAGCTCTCTCTGCCCCTGCACACTCTTTGGATAACAGCCTTTACTATATACCATCTCTCCATATTCTTTCTAACAAAATGCATCACCTCACACTTTTCTACAGTGAATTTTATATGTCAGTGCCTTTTGGAGGTTCTACACTGTCTTCCCCACAGTTTACAATGTCTTGAAGTTTTGTATCTTCCGTAAACTTGACTCCTGCACTTCATGATCTGGAATATTAATGTAAGTCAGGAAAGGCAAGGGTTCCAATACTGAACCCCAGTCTGGAAACTTGTCGTCTCTCAGGAAACCATTCTCTCAGACAATGCACATTGTACTCTTTGGAGAAAACTGCTTCAAACAGCGCTAGTTATGTTGGACCCAGATGCAAAAATAAAAAGGTAAAACTTACGGATGAGTGTCCATTGGAGTTGGTTTGAGTACCAGCTGCTGGCCTACTACGGGTATACACAAATGTGCAAACACATGAATTAGGAGAAGGAGTAGGCCTTTGAGCATCTTAGACCTGTTGCGCGAGTTGACAGGATCAGAGGTGAACTGATTCTATTTTCCTGTGATCCCTCCCAATATCATTTGACTCCTTTGACAATCAAGAACCTGTGCAATTCAGCCTTGAATAAATTCACTCACACAGCCTCTGCTGTTTTGAGGGGTGAGAACTCCACAGGCTAACAACCTTCTGAGAGAAAAGAATTTCTCCCTGTTGGCATTTTAAATGGAAGACCCCTTTTTTGAAATTGATCCTCCTCCCTACCCCCTCAACCCGGTTCTAATCACTCCCGCAAGGGGAAACATCCTTTCAGCACCCACTCTATCAAGTTCATTCGGGAGCTTGTATGTTTCAATAAGATCATCTCTCTTATTCCTAAACTCCACACCCCAGAGTATATTTTCCCCTTCTTCCTGTCTTGGCGTTTAATGCATAACTGCTCGTCTTTTGTAAGGTTGCACAGGCAACCTTTTTAAATGATGATGTAACATTTAACATACCTTTGCAAGCTCAATGGAGCCATTAGGAAAGAGACCGGAAAGGTTTAAACATTGGAAATGCTGGTTTAACAAGACAATGGCTTGCTTTCTGTAATTCCTTTCCAGGAATATGTGTAATTTTCAGCATTGCCCTGAAGTGTATTGGGTTCTACGCACGCGGTGAAACAGAGTAGGGGTGTGTACAAAATATAATGAGCATTCCATGGAAGCAATACAGAAACCTGCAAGTTTAACATTTTACATCAAAGAAGATATCTCTGTTTGATATCTATTTTACCTGAGCTTGCTGACGGCAAAATGAACTATGCAAATCCTAATTTCTGCACAAAGATTTATCAGTACGGGAGTTGCCAAAGTATTTTCATGAATAATAACAGCATGAGGCTAGAGGCAGAATCTTCTGTTCTCACTGGTGGCAAGCTTGGAAACAGGAAGGACAAATAATTAGGTGGGATGGTGCCTTACCTGAACCCTGCTGACTTCCCATCATCACCAGAGTGAAGTCCTGGGCAGCAGGTTGACTTACCCACCATGTTAGTAGTCGTGGCCCTTAAGTGGCCAATTATGGACCATGAAGGGACCTCAACTCCCCACCTCTGCTGGGATTGACTCAGTTACAAGTGGGCATGGTGCCATGCTATGATACAGGACTGATCACACTGCGTGGGCTGCTTGTCACCTCCGGGGAGAGTCCTGCTGTCCTTCAATCAAAGTAAATAATTGAGGGATTGCACATCAGGAAGGAATGGACTGATGAGAGTTGCGCCTGCATTTGTTTCCTACCCCTCCAGGCCCCTTTTTCTCTGCAACTTCCCACAGCGCTATCCCTGCTATATTAGTGACCTGTGGCTTGGCTCCTCCAGGAGCCTGGCATCTGAGGGAGCAGGGGTGACCTTCTGGCAACAGCCGTGACCTCCTCGGTGGCACTGCTGAGCACATAAACTGCCAGCCACTGAAAGCTAGCAGCAGCTCTCACTGCATTGCGCTGCTACTCCCAGGGACTTGGTTCCAAGGAAGGCCCTGCCGACAGTCATGGCACTGCCAGATTGGCATTTGGCTTGGCTTGTATTCTTCCTAAAAGAGACACAGTGGTTCTCTTCCTGGCTCTGTCCAGTAGTCAGGTGAGACCTCTGATATTTCAACAAATCTGCCTCAGTTGTCTCCTTCAGACAGGGAACCTAGCACAGAGTAGGTTAGAATAGAGGGAATGGCCAGGAAAAAACCCACCAAGCATTATTTAACATACAGTATAGTTAAAAACTACAATACTTTGATTATATATAAATTGACAATGTTGTGAGGCTGACAACGCCCTCAAGAAGAATGATTATTTACATCTCATGAGCTTGGTTGACACATCTCCGCATGAATTCGTTCACTATTTCAACTGCACTCGTGCATTGTTCACTTTTGTTCAGCTGTCGCTGCAAATAATCACAACTGTGATTCAGACCTGAGTGGAGAAGGAGAGGATAAAATGATCAGGTCAATACAAATCAGCTCGAATCCTTTGAAATCCTTACTGGAAAGCACCCACAGTATGGTCTAGGAGTAAATCAACTTTGTTTTGCTCTGAGAGTGGAATTTCTCAGCTCTTGACACAAATGTATCAGTGAAAACGACAATTAAGTTGTAAGCAGAGAAGTTTCAAACAGCTTGTTACAAATAATTTACACAATAATAATCCCATCATGTTGCTGTTCTCTTACAAATATTCAAATTTATCAAATATTCCAAAATACTAGAATAATCATTTACTACGTCCACAGCAAATCCACAACCTGACAGAGGGATCATTTGGGTCGGTTTATATTAAGATCCTTATGGTCATATTTAAAAATGGAGCATAATGAAATACATAGACTGTAACGTCTCCAGTCTGGAATGCTTAGGAATAAGGTATCTCTGGATTTTGGAATGCTCTGGATTAAAGAATAACAATAGAACACAAAATTGGAGAGCATTAAACTTATAAATGTTCACCGACAGATAAAATATTATAAGGTCGTAAAAATATTGCATTACTTATCCATCATTTCCACTCACAAAGTACTGGACTAAAACAGTGCTGAAAGTTACTCAACTGCACTCAAAACATTTCCAGATAACTCATGTTTCTAAACCTTACATTTCTAGACTGGAGGGGCTGGTGTTTATTTCAGGTTTTATACATCATTTACATATTTCAGACAGTTTGAGGTCTAATTCTCTCTTTATCCACTGAATGGATCCATATCTTCATTCAGTTGACTGGGATTCAGATTTTAGAACTCTATGTTTCCTTTGAGTTTGTATGTGCAGTGAAGCTAATTAAGGTGTGACTCCAAGGATTTTGCTAAACCACTTCTCAGAATTGGTTAAAATTCCACATAACAGCACAATCCAGTAATGTATGTTGCGAGTGTACACATGAGGCCATGACTGTAGATTTTGTGCTCAAGTGGCTCGTGTCTCTGCTTCTGAGCCAGAAGTTCTGGGCTCATGCCTCACCGCAAGGCTTGAGCAGTCAAAGATGGTGTGTTCATAAACAAAACCAGAAATTGCTGGAAAAACTCATCAGATCTGGCAACATCTGTAGACAGAGATCAGTGTTAACGTTTCGGGTTCAGTGACCCTTCCTCAGAATGGGTGTGTTTGTAACGTGGCCAAACAAGTTTCGTAACCACTTGTAAATCCTTCCAACATATTGCAATGGCAGATGGCATGAGCAAGAGAGATTCTGTTCAACCACAGTGACAGATCTAAAGAAATTAGACCTTCTATCTTCACTCTCAATAGTTCCAGGCTTCAACATGCGTCTAACAGTATATGTTGCCACTGCAACTCAAGATCCCTTGAGTGGCCAGTTAGTTTAGTTGGCTGGATGGCTGGATGGATCAGATCAGTGCTCCCAGCACTGAGATGTCCTCCATTCCAGCTGGGGTGGGTTCAAGACCTGCCTCCCCTCTCCACTCATGGTGGAGATTGAAAGGCTGTAGGTTGGATCTCTCTTCATGAATTTCCCCAAGACGATGGCAGCAGAGCAGGCTTGTCCACTTTACTTTTCTATTTTTCTTCTCCATTTCTCATTTTTCTTTTGTTTTGTTTGTTTGTTTAGTTTTTAGTTTGGTTTTTACTCCCCTTCTGGTGTTGGGGAAAGAAAGGTGGCAGCAGATGCAATGGCATCAGTGGAGCGTGGCAGCGTCTATGGGCTCCAAGTGGTGTTGGCTGGAGGTCTGGTGTGTGGAGGGATCTGTGGGCCTGAGCACAGCGTAGTTAGAAATGTTGGTGAGAGAAGTCTCCCGGCACCTGCGATGTCAAGAGCAGGAACCCCGCTGTTTCCCGGAGAGTGGGCTAAAGCGGAAGTGATTGAGCACTTTCAGGGAGTGCACTTAAGAAAGACTGTTGAACTTTTACCCGAATTCCTTTATTTTTCTGCTTAATACTAGGAAGGACTGTCGTGTTAACTTTTGTTTCTCTGTTACTACTTTGTAGCTAAGTTTTTATACCGAGCTACCTTTGTGCCTAAGTTGGCACCATCTGTGGTGACATTATAC
>NC_063337.1:55249270-55262371 GCF_021869965.1 Rhincodon typus | reverse complement strand
GTATAATGTCACCACAGATGGTGCCAACTTAGGCACAAAGGTAGCTCAGTATAAAAACTTAGCTACAAAGTAGTAACAGAGAAACAAAAGTTAACACGACAGTCCTTCCTAGTATTAAGCAGAAAAATAAAGGAATTCGGGTAAAAGTTCAACAGTCTTTCTTAAGTGCACTCCCTGAAAGTGCTCAATCACTTCCGCTTTAGCCCACTCTCCGGGAAACAGCGGGGTTCCTGCTCTTGACATCGCAGGTGCCGGGAGACTTCTCTCACCAACATTTCTAACTACGCTGTGCTCAGGCCCACAGATCCCTCCACACACCAGACCTCCAGCCAACACCACTTGGAGCCCATAGACGCTGCCACGCTCCACTGATGCCATTGCATCTGCTGCCACCTTTCTTTCCCCAACACCAGAAGGGGAGTAAAAACCAAACTAAAAACTAAACAAACAAACAAAACAAAAGAAAAATGAGAAATGGAGAAGAAAAATAGAAAAGTAAAGTGGACAAGCCTGCTCTGCTGCCATCGTCTTGGGGAAATTCATGAAGAGAGATCCAACCTACAGCCTTTCAATCTCCACCATGAGTGGAGAGGGGAGGCAGGTCTTGAACCCACCCCAGCTGGAATGGAGGACATCTCAGTGCTGGGAGCACTGATCTGATCCATCCAGCCATCCAGCCAACTAAACTAACTGGCCACTCAAGGGATCTTGAGTTGCAGTGGCAACATATACTGTTAGACGCATGTTGAAGCCTGGAACTATTGAGAGTGAAGATAGAAGGTCTAATTTCTTTAGATCTGTCACTGTGGTTGAACAGAATCTCTCTTGCTCATGCCATCTGCCATTGCAATATGTTGGAAGGATTTACAAGTGGTTACGAAACTTGTTTGGCCACGTTACAAACACACCCATTCTGAGGAAGGGTCACTGAACCCGAAACGTTAACACTGATCTCTGTCTACAGATGTTGCCAGATCTGATCAGTTTTTCCAGCAATTTCTGGTTTTGTTTATGAACACACCATCTTTGACTGCTCAAGCCTTGCGGTGAGGCATGAGCCCAGAACTTCTGGCTCAGAAGCAGAGACACGAGCCACTTGAGCACAAAATCTACAGTCATGGCCTCATGTGTACACTCGCAACATACATTACTGGATTGTGCTGTTATGTGGAATTTTAACCAATTCTGAGAAGTGGTTTAGCAAAATCCTTGGAGTCACACCTTAATTAGCTTCACTGCACATACAAACTCAAAGGAAACATAGAGTTCTAAAATCTGAATCCCAGTCAACTGAATGAAGATATGGATCCATTCAGTGGATAAAGAGAGAATTAGACCTCAAACTGTCTGAAATATGTAAATGATGTATAAAACCTGAAATAAACACCAGCCCCTCCAGTCTAGAAATGTAAGGTTTAGAAACATGAGTTATCTGGAAATGTTTTGAGTGGAGTTGAGTAACTTTCAGCACTGTTTTAGTCCAGTACTTTGTGAGTGGAAATGATGGATAAGTAATGCAATATTTTTACGACCTTATAATATTTTATCTGTCGGTGAACATTTATAAGTTTAATGCTCTCCAATTTTGTGTTCTATTGTTATTCTTTAATCCAGAGCATTCCAAAATCCAGAGATACCTTATTCCTAAGCATTCCAGACTGGAGACGTTACAGTCTATGTATTTCATTATGCTCCATTTTTAAATATGACCATAAGGATCTTAATATAAACCGACCCAAATGATCCCTCAGTCAGGTTGTGGATTTGCTGTGGACGTAGTAAATGATTATTCTAGTATTTTGGAATATTTGATAAATTTGAATATTTGTAAGAGAACAGCAACATGATGGGATTATTATTGTGTAAATTATTTGTAACAAGCTGTTTGAAACTTCTCTGCTTACAACTTAATTGACGTTTTCACTGATACATTTGTGTCAAGAGCTGAGAAATTCCACTCTCAGAGCAAAACAAAGTTGATTTACTCCTAGACCATACTGTGGGTGCTTTCCAGTAAGGATTTCAAAGGATTCGAGCTGATTTGTATTGACCTGATCATTTTATCCTCTCCTTCTCCACTCAGGTCTGAAACACAGTTGTGATTATTTGCAGCGACAGCTGAACAAAAGTGAACAATGCACGAGTGCAGTTGAAATCGTGAACAAATTCATGCGGAGATGTGTCAACCAAGCTCATGAGATGTAAATAATCATTCTTCTAGAGGGCGTTGTCAGCCTCACAACATTGTCAATTTATATATAATCTAAGTATTGTAGTTTTTAACTATACTGTATGTTAAATAATGCTTGGTGGGTTTTTTTCTGGCCATTCCCTCTATTCTAACCTACTCTGTGCTAGGTTCCCTGTCTGAAGGAGACAACTGAGGCAGATTTGTTGAAATATCAGAGGTCTCACCTGACTACTGGACAGAGCCAGGAAGAGAACCACTGTGTCTCTTTTAGGAAGAATACAAGCCAAGCCAAATGCCAATCTGGCAGTGCCATGACTGTCGGCAGGGCCTTCCTTGGAACCAAGTCCCTGGGAGTAGCAGCGCAATGCAGTGAGAGCTGCTGCCAGCTTTCAGTGGCTGGCAGTTTATGTGCTCAGCAGTGCCACCGAGGAGGTCACGGATGTTGCCAGAAGGTCACCCCTGCTCCCTCAGATGCCAGGCTCCTGGAGGAGCCAAGCCACAGGTCACTAATATAGCAGGGATAGCGCTGTGGGAAGTTGCAGAGAAAAAGGGGCCTGGAGGGGTAGGAAACAAATGCAGGCGCAACTCTCATCAGTCCATTCCTTCCTGATGTGCAATCCCTCAATTATTTACTTTGATTGAAGGACAGCAGGACTCTCCCCGGAGGTGACAAGCAGCCCACGCAGTGTGATCAGTCCTGTATCATAGCATGGCACCATGCCCACTTGTAACTGAGTCAATCCCAGCAGAGGTGGGGAGTTGAGGTCCCTTCATGGTCCATAATTGGCCACTTAAGGGCCACGACTACTAACATGGTGGGTAAGTCAACCTGCTGCCCAGGACTTCACTCTGGTGATGATGGGAAGTCGGCAGGGTTCAGGTAAGGCACCATCCCACCTAATTATTTGCCCTTCCTGTTTCCAAGCTTGCCACCAGTGAGAACAGAAGATTCTGCCTCTAGCCTCATGCTGTTATTATTCATGAAAATACTTTGGCAACTCCCGTACTGATAAATCTTTGTGCAGAAATTAGGATTTGCATAGTTCATTTTGCCGTCAGCAAGCTCAGGTAAAATAGATATCAAACAGAGATATCTTCTTTGATGTAAAATGTTAAACTTGCAGGTTTCTGTATTGCTTCCATGGAATGCTCATTATATTTTGTACACACCCCTACTCTGTTTCACCGCGTGCGTAGAACCCAATACACTTCAGGGCAATGCTGAAAATTACACATATTCCTGGAAAGGAATTACAGAAAGCAAGCCATTGTCTTGTTAAACCAGCATTTCCAATGTTTAAACCTTTCCGGTCTCTTTCCTAATGGCTCCATTGAGCTTGCAAAGGTATGTTAAATGTTACATCATCATTTAAAAAGGTTGCCTGTGCAACCTTACAAAAGACGAGCAGTTATGCATTAAACGCCAAGACAGGAAGAAGGGGAAAATATACTCTGGGGTGTGGAGTTTAGGAATAAGAGAGATGATCTTATTGAAACATACAAGCTCCCGAATGAACTTGATAGAGTGGGTGCTGAAAGGATGTTTCCCCTTGCGGGAGTGATTAGAACCGGGTTGAGGGGGTAGGGAGGAGGATCAATTTCAAAAAAGGGGTCTTCCATTTAAAATGCCAACAGGGAGAAATTCTTTTCTCTCAGAAGGTTGTTAGCCTGTGGAGTTCTCACCCCTCAAAACAGCAGAGGCTGTGTGAGTGAATTTATTCAAGGCTGAATTGCACAGGTTCTTGATTGTCAAAGGAGTCAAATGATATTGGGAGGGATCACAGGAAAATAGAATCAGTTCACCTCTGATCCTGTCAACTCGCGCAACAGGTCTAAGATGCTCAAAGGCCTACTCCTTCTCCTAATTCATGTGTTTGCACATTTGTGTATACCCGTAGTAGGCCAGCAGCTGGTACTCAAACCAACTCCAATGGACACTCATCCGTAAGTTTTACCTTTTTATTTTTGCATCTGGGTCCAACATAACTAGCGCTGTTTGAAGCAGTTTTCTCCAAAGAGTACAATGTGCATTGTCTGAGAGAATGGTTTCCTGAGAGACGACAAGTTTCCAGACTGGGGTTCAGTATTGGAACCCTTGCCTTTCCTGACTTACATTAATATTCCAGATCATGAAGTGCAGGAGTCAAGTTTACGGAAGATACAAAACTTCAAGACATTGTAAACTGTGGGGAAGACAGTGTAGAACCTCCAAAAGGCACTGACATATAAAATTCACTGTAGAAAAGTGTGAGGTGATGCATTTTGTTAGAAAGAATATGGAGAGATGGTATATAGTAAAGGCTGTTATCCAAAGAGTGTGCAGGGGCAGAGAGAGCTGGGAGTATATGTGCGTAAGTCATTAAAGCTGGCAGCTCAAAAAGTAAAGCATTCTTTATTAACAGAATAATGGGGCAGGAAGGTTATGCTGAACCTGTATAAGACTCTTGTGAGGCCTTAGTGAGGGTTCCTGATCTGAACTTAATTTCAACTCAACATCTCTCCTACTCCTCATAACCTTTCACCTTTTACCAAGCCTCCAGCTTAAAAATACTGAAAAATTCTGCTTCTGCCAGCTTTTGAGGAAGAGTGTTCTAAAGACATACGACTCTCGTAGAAAATAAAGATTCTCCTTATCTCCATATTTAATCCCTTTGTTTTTAAGCAGTGACCCTCGTTCTGGATTCTCCCATACTGAAGAAACGTTATCTCCACATCGTCAATTCCCTCAGGATCTTATGTTTCAATCAATTCACCTCTTTCTTTTCTAAACTCCAGCAGATACAAACTTTGCTCATAAGACAATATACCCTTTTGAGTTTAGTAAACCTCCTCCTTCATTTGCATCCTTCCTTAAATAAGGAGACCAATGTTATACATAGTTCCACAGATGTGATCTCACTGGTGCCCTGCATAACTGGAGCACAACCTTCCTACTTTAGTTTTCAATTCCTCTCACAAAAAACAGTAACATTCCAATAACTTTCCTAAATACTTACTGTACACACTTGCTAGTTACTTTGTGATTAATTCACTAGGATACCCAGATCACTCTGCATCACAAAGTCTGCAATCTCTCACCTTGTAGGTATGTTTCCTTCTCATTTTTCCAAAATGGACAATTACACATTTTCCCACATTTTACTTCATTTGTGAAATCTTCGCCCAAATGCTTCTTTATATCCTGTTGTAGCCTCAATGTGTCCTCTTCATGACTTTGTTTTCTACCTGTCTTTAAATCAGCAACTTTAGCAACTATACCTTTGGTTTCTTCATCCGACTCATTTATCTGAACTGCAAAAGATTGAAGTCCCAGCACTGATCTCTGTGGCACATTACTAGTTACATCTTGTCAACCAAAAAAAGGCTTATTTATGGCTACTTACTGTTTCCTGTTAGCAAGTTAATCTTCTGTCCCTATTAATATACTATACCCTACACCATGAGCCTTTATTTTGCTCCATAATCTTTGAAGAAATCAGTGTGATATGCCCACCTTATCCACAGCACATGTTACTTCTTCAAAGAGCTCCAATAAATTAGTTAATTTTGTTATGATTTCCCTTTCACACAACCATGTTGACTCTTCCTAATTACTTTGAATTTTTCTAAGTCCCCCATGATTATATCTTTGATAATAGCTTCTAACATTTTCCCTCTGACAGATGGTAAATGAATTGGCCGGAAGTTTCCTACTTTCTGTCTCCTTCCCGGCTTTTTGAATACAGGATTTACATTAATTATCTTGCACTCTAATAGATCTTTCCCAAATCCAGTAAATTGTGGAAAATTAGAAACGACACCTCAACTATTCACTCGTCACTTCTTTTAAGACCCTGAGATGGAGTCCTTTAGGACTACAGGGCTTGTCAGCATAAGGCTCCAAGAGTTTGCTCAACAGCATTTCCCTCGTGTCTGTAAATTTCTTCCTGTTTCCTAAATTACCACCCTAACAGGTCCAGCTTTCATAACAATATAGAACATAGAACAGTACAGTACAGTACAGGCCCTTCGGCCCACGATGTTGTGCCGAACTATTATCCTACAGAGATCAATCTACCCTGCATACCCTACATTTTTCTATCCTCCATCTGCCTATCCAAGAGTTGCTTCAAAGTCTCTAAAGTATCTGACACCACTACCAATGCTGGCAGCGCATTCCACACACCCACCACTCTCTGTGTGAAGAACCTACCTCTGACATCTCCCTATACCTTCCTCCAATCACTTTAAAATTATGACCCCTCGTAATCGTCATTTCCACCCTGGGAAAAAGTCTCTGACTATCCACACTAACTATACCTCTCATATGGAAAAGATCTTCTGAGTAACATAATGGTTAATGTCAAAAGATTATTCTAATATGAGCGTCTGAGGGAGTTTTGAACTAACTAAACACAAAGAAAGGCAGTGCTACAACAGACACAAAGCTCCAGATTTCAGGAGAGGGATAATGGCTCCTATACCCATTGAAATGGTGGACAGGACCCAGATGTGAAAATGTTGCATGCATTTCGGATAGATTCCATTTTCACTGGTAGGGGAAAGATCACAGCACATGATTCAAACTTGGGGGAAACCCAAAATTAGCAGGCCTTTTTAAACCCAGTGTTAAGTTCAAACAGACTCATTTTTGCCACAGCCAGGGTCTTGTGGTGTGGGGTCACAAATTTTTTAGAGGAACTGAAATGTTGTTGAAGGGTGGACAAAGTCCACAAAATTATCATGATGTGAAGCGATTTAATCGTCCAAACGTGTAAAAGATCTTAAAATACAGGTTGCCTTTGTCAGTGAGAATTGAAAACTCTCCGAGCAATTACAATGGTTATTTGTTGACATTTTCCAAAGGCTATCCTTATATCACCATAAAATTTCCCAACCTATACTTTGCCCTTCTGGAATGAAATTCCATAAAAGAAATTGACAGATTTATGAAGTAAGTGTTTTACATCTATTTCGAAAGCAATACGATTAAATACTGATACTAGAAAGAAAATTAAACATAAATCAAGGGTTGAATATAAGTTTCAGAAAATGTTAATGGAGAAAATAATGGGACTTGGAATAGTTACATTTGAGACATCTGGTATTTCCTCCTACAAGTATTAAAGCAGTCAGTGCAGAAACTACAGGGGTGTTAATCACAATTTCAAGCCTCCCTTGGTTTGAGAATTGTGCCATTGGATGGAAATTTGCAAATTATTTAAGATGGGAATGAGAGAGAAACCAGGTTACAATACCTCCTGTCAGTTTAACATTTTTTGTGGGAAAAGTACATGCATCTGATGTTAGGGTTAAAGTCACAGACTAGGCGGGTAGGTCACCCAATTTAGAGTCCAATAATATTGAACGGATACATAGTTCTTGAAGACTGATGAATTGACTCACTCCAGGCTGAATTTGGTGTTCTTGCTAATTTCAGCATCAATGTGGTGTAAACATGTAGATTAATGACGTTTTCTTTGAAGACAGCAGCAATAAGTTGAGTTATTTTTAAAATCTTGGACTGTGGCACATGGATAGTCACGATCATGAGACAAGCTTCAAAACTTGCAAACTGGATAGAGAGAAAGCGAGACAGGGAGGGCCCACTCATGCTTTTGGTCTTCCAGTGTCTCAGTTTTTTGCCCAGTAATGCAGACACTTAAACATGCAGAGGTTGGTTGTCACATGACACTCTCTCTCCAATTGCCCAATGACCCAAGTGTGATGCTGGTTAGTATATTCCAGCTATAACTTGCTTCGGTTGTGGCTGGGAAGTCATCTCTCAGCCAGAATCCCATTGTCCAAATTATGAAGCTTAAAATCATTGAATCATAGAATTTTATAGTACAGAAGGAGGCCATTTGACCCATCATGTTTGTACTAGCTCCCAAAAAGAGCTACCTATCCAGCCCCATTCTCCAGCCCTATCTCCGTAGCCCTCTAAATTCAATCTCATATGGAATCTGCCTCCACCACTCTCCCAGGCAGCTCATTCCAAATCCCAGCAACTCTCTGTAGAAAGGACTTTCTCCTCATTTGACTGCCAGCTCTCATGCTGAGAGTTGTGAAATTGTGACCCCAAGTTACTAATGTATCCACTAGTAACACAGACTATCCTCCTTTATCCTGTCAAAATTGTTTATAATTTTGAACACCTCTGAATCTTCTCTGCTCCAAGAAGAATAAGCTCAATTTCTCTAATCCTTCCTTGTACCTAAAATCCCTCATTCCTAGTATCATTCCTTTGCACTCTCTGAAGTCTTTAACATCCTTCCTTAAACAAGGCATCCAGAACTAAGCATAGTAGTCCAAATGTGGTGTGACCAATGATTTGTAGAGGTATAGCATCACTTTCCTGCTTTTATACTCTATGCCTCTATTGATAAACCCAAGGATCCTATACACATTCTGAACAACTGTTTCATCCTGCCTGACCACCATCACAGAATCATCTACATGATCCCCAAGGTCCTTCTACTCCTGTACTCCCCTCAAAGTTGCACCATTGAGCTTGTATTGTCTACCATGTTACTTCTACCAAAATGCATTACCTCAAATTTCTTTGTATTGTAATTCATCTGCCAGGTGTCTCCCATTTGACCAACTTGTCAGTGTCCCTCTGAAAGTTCCTCAGTATCATCCTCACAATTCACTGTTTTCCCTAGCTTAGCATCATCTGCAAATGAAGAGATTTTGTCCCCACATCCAGCTTCAAGTAATTTACATAAATCAGAAAAAAATCAAGCATCCTGAAACTAATCCCTGGGGAACACCCTTTCAACATGTTTCCAGTCTTAGAAATGCCCATCTATACCAACCGTCTGTTTCCTATCTTGTAACCAACTTCTAATCCCTGCTGCCAAGGATTTATCAGTCCCAAACATTTCTAATTCACTAACCAACCTATCATGTGGCACCACATTAGATGCTTTCTGAAAGTCCAAATATACAGTATACTCAGCACTGCCCTTATCCACTGCCCGTGTCACCATGTCAAAGAACTTAATTAAATTTGTCAGACTCAACCTGCACTTGACATAACAAAGTTGACTGTCTCTCATTTTATCTTTACCTTATCCCATAATATGGCCCCCACCAGTTTTCTCACTATTGATGTCAAGCTGACAGGTCTGTAGTTTCCTGGGTTATCCTTTGCCCCTTTCTTAAACAATGGCATCACATTCGCAATCATCCAGCCCCCTGGACTAATCCTGTGTTCAGAGGCCTTGAAAAAATTTCTGTCCAATTTGCTTGCTTACCTCTCTCAGCAATTTAGGCTGCATCTCATCTGGGTGACTTCTCTATCTGGAGTGCTGCCAGCCTTTGTAGCACCTCTTCTTTATACTGCTCAGTTGCTCAACTCCAACATTTGTAACTGGGCCATTGTCATCACCTTCTAATATGGTATAGATAGGAGGAAAGCACTCATTTCATATCTCTGATATACCCTTTGCTTCAGTAAGCAGCTCACCCTGCTTGTTCCTTATGGATCCCACTCTATCCTTCACTAATCTACCAGTAATATGTTTGAGAATATTTTACCATTTGTTTTAGCACAGTCTGACACCCTTTCCTGATGCTTCCTCTTAGCCTTGCTTATTCTAGCCTTAGCCTCTTTTCCGTATTTGAGATATTCTTCCTGATTTCTACCACTATTATTATTCCAGAATGCATCATATGCCTCCTCTTTCTTCCTTTATTTTCTCATCAATATCCTTAGTCATCCAGGATACTCTAGCATTGGATACCCCACATTTATGTCTCATGGGTACGTACCTAGCTTGCACCTATTCATCTCCCTTTTGAAAGTCTCCCATTTCCACTATTTTATCCAACAAAGAGCAAGTCCAGTCAACCTGCTCCAGTTCAACTTTTAGACACCTAAAATCTGCCCTTTTCCAGCCTGGGATCTTAATCCTTGACTGATTTTTATCCTTTATCAACTTGTTATTGAATATTATGATCACTATTTCCCAAATGCTCCCCCACGCTGATATTCTCCAATTGGCCTGCCTCATTTCCTATGAGCAGATTCAACATGGCTCCCTCTCCAGTAGGACTGGAAATATACTGTTCCAGACAGTTCTCCTGCACACACACTCTACTTTTATTTTCCAGTGTAGCTGAGGGTAATTGAAATCACCAACTATCACTAACTGTCAGGTTTCCAGAACCTGCCTGCAACTGCTTTGTTCCACTTCCTCCACATGATTTGGAGGTCTTTAATAAATACCGTCCCTGATTTCAAGTTTCTCACCTCTAACCATTTGGATTCTGTCATTGTTACAATGTCATATCCCACTACAGCAATATCTGCTTCCAGTTCCCTAATTTTTTCATGGTACTCCATGCATTTAAATACATACAATTTAACCCTGCCCTTAATTCTCTCTTGCCCATTGGAAGGCAACCATTTATTTGTTCACCATCAACACTCAAGCCTTCTCTCACTTCCTTTTTCCCATTCCCCAACTTCTCTGTTTTGCCCTCTCTGGTACTTCCAAAACTATGCCCATCAGTTAACCCATGTCCCTGCCTGACAAGTGTAAAACCAAGCCCACTACACTGTCTCAGCCAGGAGATTTATTCCATTCCTGTTGCAGTGAACCTATCTCTTCTGAACAGCTTTCTCCTTTCCCAAAAGTGATCCCAATGTCCTAAAAATCTAAACGCCTCCTTTCTACACCATCCCTAAAGCCACACATTTATCTCCCTGATCTGCCATTGCCTAAATGGTGAAGCTCATGGCACAGGTAGTACTTGTGAGATTACTGCCCTGGATGTCCTGTGTTTCAACCTACTCCCTAATGCCTCAAACTGATCCTGCAAGACCTCCGAGCTATCCCTCCTTATGTCTTTGGTTCTCACATGAATCACAACAACCAGTTGTTCACCCTCCCTTTCCAGAAGTTTATCCAGCCGTTCCATTATGTTCCAAATCCTTGTACTCGGGCAGCAGGAGACCATACGGGAACCCAGCTGCAAATTAGATTGTCCATCGCTCAAACTATTGAGTCACCAACTGCTATCATTTTTCTAATCTGCCCACCAGCCTCTCTTTATTTTTTACAGAGTAGCTTCAGGCACCATGGGTTTTCCTTCGAGCCAACTGCCCCCAATTCAGTTACGTTGCTCCCTAAATAGGCATCTAAAATTTCATTCCTGTTAGACAGCTCCCAGGAATTCTGGGTTTCATTGATCTGCTGTCTCCTTTCCTTTCAGTCACCCATGCACCTGCCACCTCTACTCTCCTACTGCCTGCCTACCACAATGTGGAGTGACCACTTTCTGGTATGACTGCTCTTTGAGACCATTCTTTGATACTGGGTCCTCCACCATCCCTTCTCAGTTGTAGTGAGTAAGCCAACTGCTCCCAGAACCCTCCTTGATTGCTTCTCACTGCCTCCACCTAATGATTTATCACCAGCCCCTTGAGTAAACCTGTTTGATTGTTTGGCTCCCCTTGTTCATGGGATAGTGATTGGCACCCATTCACACTCTCTCAAAGCTATTTCCCTTCATGCAGCCTGGAAGATATGGTACCTCCATTTCAATGGTTTAAAATGTAGAATGTAGATGATGAATTCTATGGCTGTCATCCTAAGTCAGTGCAATATGGCTTTTGTCTTTTCTTCAAATATCCATTAAGACATTTCTCAACAAGACCATCCCCTTGTCTCAGTCCCAACTGACTGACCCCTTATTCTGTGACTGTTACCCTCCCTAACCACCCACTTTTCTTGGTTACAAAGTCTTCTGCTCCACCACCTCTGTAATGCCCTGGATATCTTTCTCAGCCTCTCTATTTTATAATTGATCATGAATACACCTGTTATAATGGTGTGCTTTTGTGGAATTACTCAGATAGCAGGGATCATATCTCAATCACTTAAAGCATTCAATTTTAGAAATATTTTAACATTCACATTTATAGACCTGTAGAACAGGTAAAGTTGTCACATTCTTACCAGATCATTTGGCTGCTCTTTCAGTAGAGAGAGATTACTGGTGGTGGTTTCACCTGAAGGTTACCATATTTCAGGTGAGGGGTGGGGATGTGGGGTTTGAAAAGTTGGGGGAATGGAACCCACCCTGATGGCATTATTCTGCCAAACAAACCAACCATCAAGCCAACTGAGCTAAGGTAATTTAGTCCCTTTCCTGAATCACATTGGTGATAAACACCACTATCTGTAATCCTGCCAAATTCAGTGAGCATGCAGTGTCTTCCAGTGCCATCCTGCATTTCCTGAAACTTCTGTTCCTCCCTTCCCCTAGAATTTTGCCACTGCCACTAACAAAAATCTTGCATCTTGTTAAGTAACTGAGCTTCCCGGGATCTATCCTTTCCCTGGGGCCTCAGAATCATAGAATCCCTACAGTGTGAAAACAGGCCCTTCGGCCCAATAAGTCCACACTGACCCTCAGAGCGTCCCACCCAGACCCATCCACCTCTAACCCACCTAATTTACACATCCCTGACACCATGGGCAATTTAGCATGACCAATCCACCTAATCTGCACATCCTTGGACTGTGGGAGGAAACTGGTGCACCTGAAGGAAACCCATGCAGATACGGAGAGAATGTACAACTCCACATAGATAGTCACCCAAGGGTGGAATCGAACCCGGGTTCCTAGTGCTGTGAGGTAGCAGTGCTAACCACTGAGCCACTGTGCTGCCCCACAATATTTGGACCCTACCTGCCAGGGAATCGAACCCTGGTCTCCCACGTGATAGGTAGGGCTACTAACCACTATACTACCAAGGACCACAATGATATATTCTGTCACTTTTACAGCTTTTGTTATAGCTAATGACTGAATATGCCTGATGGGTCTGACAAAGTCACTCAGTGCCTCTGCACAAACTGTACTAACCCCACCAGATATCTCCAGGCCAATTGATTGGCATCATTGTGTTTTTT
>NC_063337.1:55234447-55248770 GCF_021869965.1 Rhincodon typus | reverse complement strand
GTTTCAGGCCTAGACCCTTCTTCAGAAAATGAAGAAGGGTCCAGACCCGAAACATCAGCTTTCCTGCTCCTCTGATGCTGCTTAGCCTGCTGTGTTCATCCAGCTCTACACCTTGTTATCTCTGGAAGACAGGTCAATTGTTTTTATGAACGGGGGGCTCTGAATGACATCAACCTGTACGATGAAAAGGTGCATGTTTCTGTATCAATTTCTGTCACAAAGGTGAGGATCAGGAGGAGATCACTTGGTGTTACAATGTCCAGGATCTGGAATAGATCACTTCTTGTTGAAATGTCTAGGAAACAGAAGAGATCAACGCTGAGACAAAATTGAGGATCTGGGGAGATCACTTGCTGTTGGAAAGGCGAGGAGCTGACAGAGATCAGATGCTGTTACAAAGTTAAGGATCTGAAGGACATCTGAAGGATAAAGGTGAGCAGATCTGCTGGTGTGACACAAACAGTGATATTCAGAAGATCTATTCAGATATTGACGGTGAGGATCTGGAGCAGAATAGTTGGTGTTGGGAAGACAAGGGTTTGGGCCATATTCAGAGCCTGATGTGCTGAGGCCTCATTTGGGTGCTGTACAGCAGCAATTGCTAATTAATGTTTTGCACCAGGAGGTCCATCGGGTGAGTCAGAAGCAGTGTGTCTGCTTCGTAAGGAATGTTGCCAAGGCCATGGCATGGTTGTGGAGATGATTCTGGTTGGATCTAAAGGACACACAGTTTGAGATGTAGGAATTTAATATGTTGAGGTAATCGTCAATGAAGTGATGTGAAATGCGCCAAGGAAGGCCAGGTACCTCCAGCTTGACACCTCAAGATACCTTTCAATTAGGGAGCAAGCCTTTGTAGAGAACCAGTGGATGAGAAGGTCATCCGCAGTGTTGTACTACAACACTGAATGATTTTCTCACTCTTAATGCCCAAGTGCAGTAGCAAGCACACAATGTTGGCGTGGATCTGTTGCTGGAAGTCACCACACTCCCCAAACCTGGCCAATATTCCCAACATTTGGAAAGCCTCCACTGAGACTTGCTCACTCCCTGCCCAAAACAGTGGCTGAATCCTGGTGAGGATCGAATTCAAAAAGGGCATGATTGTTTCTGCTGGTGCCGCAATTATGTTTTTTTGTACAGGCAAGACAATACAGCCATTGTGAATATATCGCTGTTCTCTGTATTCCCCAACCGACTCACTAATACATCAGTCACACTCCAACGGTGTCAACTCGCTCCAAAATCAATGTTTTCTAAAGCTCTGACATACAGCAACTGGATAATGGGTGATGAGTCATACTGGTACAGGTAGCGAACCAAGCTGTTAATCACAATGTCTCTGAGACCCAGCTCAGAAATACACGGAGCTTTCAGGAGTTCCCCAAGGAAGACGATCACTGGAACTGCCTGACAGTCTCACAGCTAAAAAAATATGGGAAACCATATCAACCAAAGTTGATATACGGTGTTAGACAAATCATCACTTGCAGATGCCGTCATTGCCCTGGCCAGCAGAACAACCCCCTGCTCAAATCCAACACCTGTTAGCTGTTGCCTTTCTCCAACCATCACCATCTTGTCAGAGATGTCACTTCGACTGGTCACATCAAACAGGGCCTCAAGTGAGCTCACACACCTTTCATTCAGTGACTGACTTGTATCCACATCAAACCAGCTGTGAAACCTCTCCGCTGTGACTGAGTATCTGAATCATTGGGCAGAGAGAAACTCACCCCACTGGCTAGAGATACAATTAAGCCACTGAATATCTGTGGGAACAATGTCCTCTCAATGTCTGCCACCCTGGGCTGATTGAGAATCTCACTGAGGCCGTGGACAGCAGTCAGTGAGACATTGTCCGAGTACATGTTCCTACTGATGGGGCAGATTTTTCCCTCAAATGAGTACACAAGGTGTTTGATAGTACTCGCCACGCAGGCTCTATCCTCAGCTGCTGCTCTCCACACTTCCCGGATGGACTTGTCCGCAGGGGGGCAACAGAACAGTAGGTGGGACATAGCTGCTGTCAAGTGCTGTGAGGTCAAAGCAGTTATCCCTCGTAACACTTGCCATTTCACCTCCTGGTGAGGGATTAACTCCAAATGAAGCCCCAGCACATGAAGGATATGAGACATGGCCCCGAAGGTGTTGTTTCTGTCGCCGAAAGAGGCTTTCTAACAGTAAGGAGGCGACCCAGGCACAGCTGAGATCTTGGTCAGATAAGCTGCCACAGATCATGAGCAGCAAGTTGTCCAACTGACCATGCGGCAGGCTCTTGCAAATCAGTTCCACAATCTGATGACACGTCTGGAACTGGACTTGGTGATCTCGGTCCGTCAGGTCTTCAGGAAGGTCTTCAGAATCCCTAAGCGGTCTTGATGCTGTTCCAGGCTGGCTCCTTCACCCACTAACTGGATGGACAGGATGGTATGGACCACACTCAGAACCATCTGCTGAACTGCAGGGAAATGATCAGCACAGTGTGGAATCAGTCCTCCAAGCAGTATCCCTACGACATTCTCCACCACTTCCCTGCTGTCATCAAACCTCCTTGAAAACACAATGAGCATCTCAGGAATGGTGTGTATTGATGTCTCTCTCTCTCTGTCTTCCATCGACAGGATCCCCTCCTTAATTTTCTGGATCGTTTGAGGCTCATTTTCTGTCTCAGCAATGATCTTCTCCAATGCAATAGAAAAGACATGAATAGCTGGCTTCATTGTTGTGCCTGCTTTTGAAAATGCTCTAGTTCTGCTGATTCAACTCTGTGTTCTATCGCTCACTGGAGTCAGGAAGGTACGGACTGAATTTCCCAGTGCACTTGGCTTGATCTCCTCTCTAGACGTCTCTCCTGCACAAGTAGACAGATCACTTCACTTTGTTACGTTTTATATGCCCGTCATGGTTCTCATTGTGATGGCAGCGGTCCTCAGATGTGATGTGATCCTGAGCTCCCAATGGATGTCGTATGCTGGGAATTTCAAAAATAAACATTCAATGAGGAGTCACAGAGGTTATGATACAGAGTGAGGACTCACGTCAGAGAGTCAGAGTCATGGAGACATAGAGTCATAGATTCAGTAAGTCATAGAGTTAGTCACAGAGCACAGAAATAAACCCTTCAGTCCAACCTGTTCATGCTGAACATAATCCCAAAATAAATTAGTCCCATCTGCCTGCTCCTGGCCCATATCCCTCCAAACCTTTCCTGTACATGTTCTTATTCAAATGTTTTTTAAATGTTGTAATTCTACCCACATCCACCTCTTCCACAGGAAAAAAATTCCACATGTGAACCACCCTCGGTATAAAAAATTTACCCCTCATGTCTTTTTTAAATCTCTCTCCTCTCACCTTAAAATAGTGTCCCTTCATCTTGAAATCCCTCATCCTAGGGAAAAGACAACTACCATTAACTCTATCTATACCCCCCCATTATTTTATAAACTTCTGTAAGGTCGCCTCTCAACTTTATATGTTCCAGTGAAAAGAGTCCTAGCTTATCCAGCCTTTCATTACAACTAAATCCTTCCATACTCAGCAACATTCTGGCAAATCTCTTCTGAACCATCTCCAGTTTAATAATGTCCTTGCTACAGCTTGACAACCAGTACTGGACATAATATTTCAGAACAGGCCTCACCAATATCCTGTACAACTTCAACATGACATTCCAACTCTTACACTCAAATGACTAGTAATGAAGAAAAGTGTGCCAAGCACCATTTTAACCATCCTGTCTATATGTGATGCAAATGTCAAAGAATTATGTACCTGCACCCCTAGGTCCCTCTGTTCTACAACACTACCCAAGGCCCTATCAATAACTGTACAAGCCCTACTGGATGTTTGCTGTGCCAAAATGGCAATACCTTGCATTTATCCAGATTGAACTCCATCTGCCATTTTTCAGCCCACTGACCCAGTTGATCAAGATCTCTTTGTAATCTTAGGAAACCTTTTTGAAATTAATCTAGTCCCATTTGCCAGCATTTGGCCCATATCCCGCTAAATCCTTCCTATTCACATACCATCCAGATGTCTTTTGCATGTTGTAATTGTACTAACTGCCACCACTTCCTCTGGCAGCTATTTCCATATACACACCACCATTTGCTCAAATATGTTGCCCCTTAGGTCCCTTTTAAATCTTTCCCCTTGCACCTTAAACCTATGCCCTCTAGTATTTGACTCCCTTAACCCAAGGAAAGGCCTTGGCTATTCACTCTATCCATGGCCCTCATGATTTTATAAACTTCTATGAGGTCACCCCTCAGCCTCTGACACTACAGGGAAAATAGCCCCAGCCTATTCGGTCTCTCCCTATAGCTCAAACTCTTCTACACTGACAACATCTTTGTAAATCTTTTCTGAACACTTACAAGTTTCACAACATCCTTCCAACATTAGCGAGACCAGAATTGCATGCAGTATTCCAAAAGTGGCCTAACCAATGTCCTGTATAGCCACAACATGACCTCCCAACTTCTATACTCAATGCACTGATCAATAAATGCAACCATACCAAATACCTTCTTCACTGCCCTCTCCACCTGTGACTCCACTTTCAAGAAACTGCGAACCTGCATGCCAAGGTCTTTTTGTTCAGCAAAACTACCCAGAACCTTACTATTAAGTGTTTAACCTCAGAACCTCTTCCTTTTCTCTTCCTATGTCGTTAGTTCCAATGTGTACAACAATTTCCTGCTGGTCCCTCTCCCCTTTGAGAATATTCTGCACCCTCTCCGAGATATCCTTGATCCTGGTACCAGGAGGGCAACACACCATTCTGATGTCTCATTGCTGGCTGCAGAAATTTCTGTCTGTGCCTCTGGCTACAGGGTTCCCTGTCACGACCGGTTGCTTGGAACCTGACCTACCCCTTGTTACATTAGAGCATGTCTCAGTACCAGAAACCTGGCTGCCAGTGCTACATTCCCCTGAGAGTCCATCACCCTCTACAGTTTCCAAAACAGCATACTTGTTTGAGATGGGGATAGCCACTGGAGACTTCTGCACTAAATGCCTACCTCTCTTACTTTTCCTGGAGGTAACCCACCTACCTGACTGTATCTGCAGTTTTTCTACCTTCCTGAAACTGCCATCCAACACACTCCCTGGCTCCTGTAAATGCCTCATTGCCCCTAACTGCTGATCCAACTGATCCATATGACCCAACAGGATTCGCAACCAAACACACTTCCTGCAGACATAATCATCAGTAACATGGAAACTCTCTCTAATCACCCACATCTGACAGAAAGAGCACATCACTCTACTACAGGCCATTTTTGCACCTTAACAATCTACAGACCCAGAAAATGGTATAGTCTTACTGATATAAAAATACTGCTCCAGGATAACTTACTACCTACCTTTTATATTTTTCAAGTTTAATCAAGAGACAGATCTCATTTAAACACAGTCAAAAAACCCTGCTCTACTCATTATTGTAGATTTACAAAAAAAAAGGAATGTTACATTTTTAAAAAAAGACACTTAGGTTTCTCCAAGGTCAGCTGTGAACTTCACAGTTTGTTTATTTTTCTTAGAACAAACTTTAATATTCAGAGATACTTGAAACTAACAGCAGAGGTATACAGCTGTGCAGGTTCACTGCTAGGTCAGACAGCTGTACACATTCACTGATGCTTCGTTTCACTTCCCATGGGGTCACTGGTTTCTCTCTCTTGCTCCTTTCTTAAAGTGCCATTGTTTTGATCAACTATTTCCCAAAGATCCAAACAATGCAACAGCTTATGAAACAGTATTTACTGCTGCAACAATTCGATGTAATCAGCATCAACACTGAAAATACCTCCAAAAAGAAGCAGCTCTTACAGCCACAACATCTTCCCATCCTCCATCTTGGATGTACCTGAAAACTTTAGCGGTGATGTCATCTGAATTTTCTTCAGTGATGATAGGAATGGAAAATTTATGCAATCGTGTGCAGTTACAGATTTTACAGTAGCTTGTGAGATCTTCAATCTCTCAAAAGGTCTCTGAATGCCACACTCCTTAATGATCCTTGGATGTACACCTAACAATCCTGCAATGTTCACAATGTCTTTCCAAGAAATTGGAACATTTTGTCTTGATTCAAAGTATGTGTCCTTCACCAACTCGCTGGACTTTTAGTGAAGATTTAATTTCATTTAGATAGATGGTACACATTCTTTCTCTCTTTTTCTTGTCATATTTGCTTGAATCTCGGTGGTTTGCTGGATACTGCTTCTTCTTGGCCATGTGAAATGTTATCTTTGTGCCATCACACGTATAACAATATATTTCTGCTTCTTTGTGGCTTCAAGCTCAATTAAATCTACCTGTTCCCCATCGACTGGTTAGTCTGCAGGTTACATTCTGGGCCCTCTGCTCCCCTAGAAACTGGTTCAACTCTTTCTGCAACCTCAAGGGCATTGAGGTGAGGACTTGCATGCTGTGGATGTCCCGACACCACCATGGGCAGCAGTGGTGGATGAAGGTGGCTTAGCATCATCTCTTCAGGACAAAGAGAGATGGGAACAAATGATGTTTTCAACAGAAACACTCATATCCCATGAAGAAATCAATTTTAAAAATTACTCAGGAATCAGTCCCTAGACCAAAGAAGTAGACGGAGTTGGAGGAAATCATGTTTCCTTTTCCTGTTTTACAGAGAAATTGCACCATACAACACCAGGGAATACAGAGAGGACAGGCACCACAGATAGATCTTGACCATCACCCAAGGAACAACTACACAACTGTGGGAAGACATCCAGTCTCTTCACGGCATTGCTCAATACAGAGAGGGTTGGGCAGTGGAAACATCATCTGGAAATCAGTCAGGTCAAGGGAGCTTTAACATATCTCCAGATCTGAAACTGGTCAGGGGCATGGAGCCTTCCATTAGACCCAACCTTTCTGAAGGTTTGGCTGTGGGTGATCGGTAAGGGTGAGCCTGGAAACAAGTGGCTCCAAGTGTGGTAAGAGTTTCAATCATTCATCGAACCTCATGGCCCACTGACTCATTCCTACAGGTGTGAGGCTGTTCAAGAGGGAGATTCCTGAGACTTCTCACAATCATCAACACTCATGAATCAGCAACACATTCACACTGGGAGAAGCTATTTAAAATGTGAGATTTGTGACAAGGGCTTCACACAATTATCAGGTCTGGTGAATCACCGGCACATTCACACAGGGAAAAAACTCATTCTTGTGTGAGGTATGCAACAAGTCATTCAAGTAGTCATCAAAGCTCTTTGTGCACCAAGTTATTCACATAGGGGAAGGACCATTCTCATATGAAGTACAGATCAAATCATTCTCGTAGTGACCAATCTTCACAAACACCATCGTATCCACACAGGGGAGAAACTGTTCAAATGCAAAGTCTGTGACAAATCATTCTCCGACTCATTGAGACCCCTGAGCCATGAGAGGATTCACATGGGGGAGACACCATTCATGTGTGAGATGTGACAAATCATTCTCATATTCAGCGTACCTCCGTAGACATCAACATTTTCATACAGGAGAGAAACCATTCAAATGTGATGTGTGCAATAAATAATTCTCAAAGTCACGCAACCTGCTGCTCCATAAGAGGATTAACACGTGCACTTTTGAACCTGAAATAGAAAGGGAAGGTGATGGAGATATGGATTGGGAAGGTTTAGCATGTGGGTCTGCGAGGTAGATAAACAGTATTTGTGGCTCCCCATCCCCTTTCAAGAGAAAATGGTAGAACCCAGCCCCATCTGCTCCTGTAGTGACAGGCTGTACCAGAAGGGGAATTGCCCAGGCAAGTACCATCATGTTAGCAGATAATTTAATTTACCGGGGACATCCCTTAAATGTAACATGGTGATAGCAAACAATCCCAAGGGAACATTTGTATCAAAACAAAAAGGAGGAGCGGTTCTGGTGTAGAGAACACAGAAAATGAAAAATTTCCCTTAAAATTTTTCTTGCAGTGTGAACCAGCTTTATGCTTCTCACTCTATTTACAAGTCTTGGAAAGGGGAGAGAGAGCGAGAGCAAGAGCCAGACTAACTTTTGTTCTTGACCTAGGTAATAACTCTTTCCTATCTGGATGTGAATGTGAGTGCCTGTGTCCCTCCTACTGAATGTTAATTATCTGTGTTCTGGTTTGTATGCTGTTATGGACTGGACCAGACCAGACCAGACCCCCTCAAAATAGTTCGAGAAGGTAGTCTAGACTCTAACTTTTTCTTATTTTAAAGGTAGATATGAAATGCTTGTTCCAGATGTGATGCTACTGGTCAAACCACTCAATGTTAAGCAAAACAAAATTTATTCAAACACTATAGTTTAAATACAAACAAAAGAAAGAGGAATTTAGAATAACTTACTGGTGGAAAACTTAACTGAATAATAGATACAGTACCGATTACAAATTAACTGTTCCAATATAGTAACATCCAATAAACACACCCATTGGCAAAAAGGTAAATTCAGACACAGATTCTTACATGATTGGGAAGAGAGATTTCAGAGAAAGTCACAGTTAGGAATCATTTACTCAAGCTTGCAACCCTTCTGGGACTCAAACAGCTTCTGACTACTACAGCTAAAATAACTAGAAAGCGTGATCTGTGAGAACTGGCCACACCCCTTCCACTGTTTCAACTGTTTAAAAAAAACCTAAAGCCTGCTCTGCTTGTTGATTTACGCCATCAACCGTAGCCACTTCAACACCTCTGCCTTTACAACCTCTCATTCCTCAAATTAGGTTGGACAATGTCCAATCCAGAATCCTCTGAACTTGATTCTTTACTCTGTGTTGTAACCAGTGACACATCCTCCTTTAGCTTTCCTTCCCTTTGAAAATATGTTTTGAGCATATTCACGACACACTCTTTGGAGATTTCTTTCTATCTGGAGTTCTTATCAAATAATTCACCTCACTCAATCTTCTTTCGATTTGATAAGATCCACTTAATCTTGCTCTTAAAGGTTTACCTATCACTGTAAGTAACACTAACACTTTATCTCCACTAGCAAAATTGTGAATGTTTGATTTCTTGTCTGCTTCCTGCTTCATCATGTGCTATGTTGCTTTTAAATGCTATCTAGCCAACTCCCCCGCTCTATGTAATCATTCCCTAAAATTTGACACATAGTACAAGTATGTGGTCTTTGAACTCTGCCTCACCAATTTCTCCTCTCCCCTCATGCCCAAAAACTAATTCAAATGGACTGAATTTGGTCAATTCATTTGGTGCATCCCTGATGGCAAAAAGTACAAACAGAGTCTCAAATATAAGCCTTCAATATGGTCTTCAAAGTTTGACGCTACCATTCTAATGCTCCCTGTGATTCTGGATGGTACACAGTGGATTTGAATTGTTTTACTCCGAAACTATCCATAACTTCCCTGAATAATTTTGATATAAAATTTGACCTTTGATCTGATTGTATCTCTGTGGGTAGTCTGTATCTCGTGAAAAATTTGAGAAACTCTTCCATAATCCTTTTACCTATGATATTGTGTAATGGAATGGTCTCTGGAAATCTAGTGGTCACATCTATCATGGTCAATAAATACTGACTCCCACTTTTTGTTTTAGGTAGTGGTCCCATGTAATCGATTAAGACCCTGGTTCCTCAAATGCAGGAATGTATAAACAGGGTGATGGTTTTATCGCTGCCTGAGGTTTTCCAATTACCTGACACATGTGACACGTCTGGCAAAATTCAATTACACTCTTATGTAGTCCAGGCCAGTAAAAAAAGTTTTTGCATTTTGGCTTGAGTTTTTCTTACCCTTAAATGACCTCCTACTGGTAATTCATGTGCTACCAGCAATATCTCCTTTCTATAAACCTCTGGTAATGCAACTTGATGAACTTCTGCCCATTTTTCATCCACCTGAATATGTGATGGTCTCATCAAGATATCAATTTTAAGATAGTAATATTTGGGAATACACTCAGATTCTCCTTCTGTGTACATTTTTTGTTACAATTGCATCAGTTTTCATCTTTCTATTGTAACTCAGTTAACTTCTCTGAACTACAAATATCCACTGTGCCCTCCAGCTGTTCTTGTTTTGTCTCAATTATTCAATCAAGCATTGTCTCGGATAATTCTACTTCAACTTCCTTTTCTGTACTCTTTAATTTCGCCTCCTGTTTCAAACTGTTGCTTTTTGACCCTGTTATCACAGACTGGAAAAGTCCCGGGACATGCTTCTTGTAATACTTCAGCGGCCTGATTTTCCACTGGCTTTTCAATCACAATACGTAGCACTCCTACCTGTGATCCAGCTATATCATTACCAATGACAAACTGTATTCCTGGAGCCAACAGTTTCTCTAGTACTCCTACCACCATTTCTCCACTTTTCATCGGGCACTCCAATCTTACTTTACATAATGGAGTGCCTCTTGTCTCACCATGAATTCCATGTATTAACACTTTCTCTGGCAATAGTCCTTCTGAATTACATATGTCCTCATCTCTCAACAGCAAGGACTGACTTTCTCCCGTATCTCTTAAAACTGTAATTTCTTTACATGTTCTTCCTGGCATATGCAAGTAAACCTTACCCTCATAAGTAAGTAGTTTAAGAAGATCTGGCATTTTCTCCTCAACCAACCTCCAACTAGGTTGTACACTCTGGTGAAGTTTTCTGATGAAGGGTCTAGGCCCGAAACGTCAGCCTCTCTGCTCCTATGACGCTGCTTGGCCTGCTGTGTTCATCCAGCCCTGCACCTTGTTGTCTCGGATTCTCCAGCATCTGCAGTTCCTACTATCTCTGTACAGTCTGGTGCAGCCTTTTAGCTTTCACTGCGCTTTCCTTCACCACTTCAACAAAATTCATTGGCTTATCCTGTTTTCCTACATCCGTCTTCCTAGTACTTCTTCTAAACCACCAACACTGTGACTTCATATGGCCTACTTTATTGAAGTGAAAACACCTTTTTTACTTCTCCTTTCCCTTTGTGGGTTTCCTTTTTACCCTTTGGGAAATTATCTTTATTATCTTCAATGAGATCTACTTTTCCCTTACCACCTGAGGATTTCTCTTTCCCCCAATTTCTATCATTCACAGATTGACATTGATGTCGGACATCAAACGTTGATTTATGAACCAACTCATAATCATCAGCCATTTCAGCTGCTAATCTCGCCATTTTAACTCTCTGCTTCTCTACAAGTTCTCACTACTTCAGGAAGTGAATTTTTGAACTCCTCCAAAATGATCATCCCTCTAAGAGCGTCATATGTTTGATCAATTTTTAATGCAAATAATGTGAAAGTAACACACTCACTGAGTGCCAATGGGGATCCCGTGAGCAATGAGCAGAATGAAGGGAAAATGATGATCCTACGATAGACATCTGGATCAAGAGGAGGAAGATGTTGGCTAGGGGCTGCTCACATTTAAAAACAGCAAGCTTGTGAACTGAAGTTTCCCCCAAGTCCCAGTCCCTGGCTCTGAGGATGACAAATGGTGCAAGTCCTTATTTGGAGGAAGAATAATGAGGTAGTCCTAAAGGTGTCCTTGGAATGGGAGTTCAGTGGAAAGACACTGACTGTCAGAAGAGCTACGAACCAAGAACAACAAGACACCACAGTTCTGGAAGATAAGGAAAAAGAATTAAAAATGAAGGATTTTCATGTACCATCAGCAAAATTCCCAGAGAACAACCTTCGTAAAGTTGTGGACCCCACACTCGGAAGTGTGGAGAGGACCCCAAGACCTGGCCAGCGTCAGCTTCCATTAGAGGCATACAGCACAGAAACACACCCTTCGGTCGTACCAGTTCATGCCCTACATAATACCAAACTATACTAGTCCCACCTGCCTGCTATCCTCGGGTATTTGCCGTTCTTTTTGCTGACTGTTCAGGGAAACTCTAAGTGCGCGCTTGAATTTTCACCTTGTATGAATTGCATGCCTGCTGTTGACCTTTTCCTAACCAAATAGTGTAAATTGTCTGTCTTTTTAAAATAAACTAATAAAAGGTAGTGGTTAGTTCATACAGAGACTTGACTCTTGCTCTCTTTGTGCTGAGCCAACACCTGTTGTCGAGGGGGTAACTGGACAACACTTCTTAAATGTTTTGAGCGTTCCCACCTTTCAGGCAGTGAGTTCCAGATACTCACTAGCCTTAGAATGAAAAATATTTCCTCAAATCCGTGAAACCGCCTGCTCATAAAGCCCTCCTATCCATAGGAATTCTGCCACCTCTGTGCCTTTCACGCTTTGTGTAGCCCAGATAACATTAGGCTGACTGAAATCCCCTTCTCTTAGGACCCGATTATTTTTCCACTACTACGAGATATGCTTACATATCAGTCTTCCTTTGTCTCTCCATTTGGGGATCAAGTCAGAAATCACACAACACCAGGTTATAGTCCAACAGGTTTATTTGAAAACAGAAGCTTTCAGAGCCTAGTTCCTTCTTCAGGTGTTATATTTGGGGATCAATAACTCATCACCAGCAATCTGATTGTCTCATCCTTCCCTTTTGCAGCAATTGATCCCTTGATAAATATTGCAACACTGCCTCTGTTGCACCCTGTCTTCTGGCCTGAGGTATCTATATCATGGAATAGGCTCACCATGATATTAAACCATTTTTCCACCGCCTCAGTCTCTGCGCTCACTTCTTCAGGCAGGAATCCTCTGCTAACATGACCCAGTGATCCCTTCACCCACCTCCAGTATATACATTCTACTTGGACGCCTTCCTCTGATCCCTTATCTAGCCTTGATCGCTTCACTGACAACTGTCAGTGTGACATCATCTAACTCAATTTCTCTGCTCTTCTCATCTCTAACCTGTCCACTTCTGAAATTGCTGCACTTCACTCTCTAAAGGTCCAACCCGAACTTTAGCATCATACCCGCTGACAATGTAATCTGGCACAGATCTTTAGCGTGAAGAGACTCAATACAAACTCACTTACACTCCTTCCTACCTCTCTGAGGCCCCCTCATGACTGAGTTCCTCACCCCTATTGTTCTCCCTCTCTTTCTGCTCCCCATCTTGTACAGCTGAGCACTGGCTTCACTCCCCAGAGTTACCGTCACTCTCAGCTGTTTTCCAACACAGATAATCTCTTCTTGAGCGAGATACAGTCTGGGGGCTTTTCTGAATTTCTGACTGCCTCCCTTTTCCTGACCAGCACTCACTGTCAGTCAGAAACACTTCCTTAAGCTGGCAGGTGACCATGCCCAGGTTCTGAAACCCCATTCGCAAGCTTATCAAACCAGTATTACTTCCTGCAGATGTGGTCAGTGAAGGTGAGTCAAGACCCTGTGCTTTGCCCTCTCTTCATCCACTAACTGGGAAGAGATGACCCGTGATGGTTCAGCAGTCTCCAATCCCTGAAGGTAAGTGCATTTATGTGACAGGGACCAGTACAATAGTACTGCCACAACTGATTTTACAGTGAAAGAGTATTAATTTACAATAAACTTATTTCTTTAAAATATGTACAAATATAACTGAGAGAAGGGTCCATTGATTGATGAGATCACCCAGAATTATGGAAAGGTGTATGTTTTTGGATCAGTTTCTATCACAAAGGTAAGGATCTAGGGGAAATCAGATGTTGTGATGAAACTGAGAAGATCCATTGGTGTGACACAAACAATGATATTCAGATGATCTGCACATATTTTGAAGGTGCGGATCTGGAGCAGTTGGTGTTAGGAAGACAAGAGTCTGGGCCATATTCAGGGCCTGATGTGCTGAGGACTCATTTGGATGCTGTAAAGCAGCAATTGCCAATTAATGCTTTGCAACATTTCTGACATCGGGTGAGTCAGAAGTGATGTGCCTGCACGCTCTTGAAAGTCCTGGTTGAAGCTGAAGGACACACAGTCCAAGATATAGGAATTCACCATATTGGGATAATCGATGTGTTGACATGAAATATGCCTCAAAGTCTAGATAACTCCATTGGTGCCTCCAGATACCTTTCAATTAAGGAGTAAGCCTTTGTAGAACCAGTAGATGAGAAGATCATCTGCAGTGTTGTACTACAACATTGGAGGATTTTCTCACTCATAATGCCCAAGTGCAACAGCAAGCACATGATGCTGGCGTGGATCTGTAGCTGGAAATCACCACATTCCCCAAACTTGGCCAATATTTCCCAACAGTTAGAAAGCTTCCACTGAGACTTCCTCACTCCCTGACCCAGATAGTGGCTGAATCCTGGTGAGGATTGAATTTAAAATGGGCATGATTGCTTCTGCTGGTGCTGCAATTATGTTTTTCAGCAGGCAAGACAACACAGCAAGTGTAAATACATCAGTGATAACAAGGTGTAGAGCTGGATGAACACA
>NC_063337.1:55213732-55233947 GCF_021869965.1 Rhincodon typus | reverse complement strand
GCTGTGTTCATCCAGCTCTACACCTTGTTATCACAGAAATATGGTTACAAGGTGACTAACACTTCATTGTTCCAGCTGGATGTGAAGTCCCGGCTGAGTGTTCTTAAAAAAGTAACCATGCAATGACCTCTGAAGTCAATAACAATGAGTGGGGCATTGCCACTGATTGTAAGATGCAGCCCAATATATCGAAGCTTGTTAACAGCACAAAACTAAATGGAAACGCAAGCTGTGTGAAGGGTACAAAGAGGCTGTCAAGACACAGACAGATTAAATGAATAGACAGCAAGATGGCAGATAGAATGTAACGATAGGAAGTATTAAATTATTTACTTTGATTGCAAGAATAGAAAAGCAGATTTTTTTTAAAAAAGGCATGAAAATTACAAATGTTAATATGAAAACTGAGGGCCTTGGATGTATGTGTACAAGGAACACAAAGTTTACAAGCAGATACAACAAGCTCAGAACAAAGTAAGTGATATTTTGATCTTTATTGCAAAGAGATTAGAATACAGGAATAAAGAAGTCTTGCTTGAATTGTATGGGGCTTTGGACTAACTACACCTAGAATACTGAAAGCAATTTTGGTCTCCATGTTTATGGAAGGGTGTACTTGGCATTTGAGGCAGTCCATTGAAGATTCAGTACATTGCTTAATTGCCATGAGAGATTTGCCTTGTTTTGAGAAGTTGAGTAAATTGGGTCTATTTTCTCTGGCGTTTAGAAAAATGAAAGAAAACGCCAACCTTACTCATTAAGCAGCTGTAAAAACAACAGCTAAAGTTAATTTGTAGTAAATGGATGTTTATTTGAAGTTATTCACAATATTAAGAAATAGATTCTAGTTAAAGATTCTTCAGATAATCATAGAGGTAGATTTCAACATAAGTACAGATACGCTCATAAATAAAAATATAATTGAAGCATTAGGGGAAAATCATTTAAACATAGATGTGAAAGTTAATTAATCTGAGGAAATGCTTTCTTTTATCTCTAAAATAGACGTTTGGTATGTCCTGAATGAAATAGTTTGGTCGCAATTTATTAATTACAAAGTGCTAACGGTAGAAGTAGCTGTATAACTTCACACTTTATAACTGAAATTAATACTACAAATCTTACAGCAGTTAGTTAAAACCAACTGTCTTTTATCTTTTTTATATACATGATTAGGACAATGGAACATATAAGAGGAATAACTAAATTTGATAAGTTGATAAGCACATGGAATACAATGAATAACAAAATTGAAGCAGTCCTTAGAGATAAGCAAGTCTGAGACAGACCCAAAGGAGTATGAACAGTAACATTGGAATGCTAATTAATAGGGTCCATAGAAAGTTTCCAAGACTTGGAGATTATAATGTCTGTTAAACACCGTGAGATCATGGCAACCTGGGGCTATCGATAGGAATGCCCATCACTAATTAGGTGTTTCACAGGATTGCATGTATGGAATTGGGGAAAGGACATATTGCCCAAGTTGCATGTGATTATTGTAACAGAAAATGTTCTAAAATACTGTATTTCACTGTAAAAATCAGTGTGTCATTGATGTCTCTTCCAATCTGAGCCAAAGATTAAGGGAATAATTGTGTTCTCACCTCAAGGCCAGATTCAGGGAAGATACTTTGGCCCTCTCTCTGTATTAACTGTTTTTTGCTTGAATAAATGTCTGCCGCTTACCTGAATCCTGAATCATTGCCCCTGGTCGGGGTGTATGCTCCTATAGCAACAGTGAGGTGAGGGACTTAAACTCATTTCAGATGTCCCTTCCTCACATGAAGTCATGGGGTGCCCATTAGAGGAGGAACCACATATTGGCCTTCTAGAACTCTCCTTTCAGGATATTCTAGAGGAGTGTATCACTTCCATCCTCCTTTAGACCCTCAAAACTGTGAAAGTTGAAGCCAAGGAACGTGATCCTGAGTCTGACCAGGAAAGCCTCAGCATGTCTGAGACAATATGGCCGCAAGCTCCCTAGGGTCAGCTACCCAAAGCTCCAAGGAAAAATGGCTGTACAGCAGTCTCACTCCACCCCAAAGGTGGACCCCTAGACTACACCTAGAATGGGAGGGTAAAGTAAAAGAATGCTTTCCGAGGGCTCATAAGTAGCACAGGTCAACAGTTCATTGTACATAGAATATCAATCTTCGCGCTTTAAATCATCATCTGTCTGACTGACTGTCATTGTAACTGCAGTTACAGGGATGAAGCTAGACAGACAATCTTTCTTAATGTCATACAGTATTAGAACCTGATATGAAGGAACATTCATCTTCCATCATAGCACAACATCTTTTCATTGCTGAATGTGGGAACATCAAATGCTATAAAGCCTTTAAACTGTAGTAAAGATTAACTTTTATTGAACAGCTGGGAAAGTGAAGAAAGAACAGTCAAAAAAGCTCATTTGCTTCTGAAACTACACAGTTCCAAAGACCTTTGGAAGCAGATGAGAACGTAGGTCTGTTTGATTTGTTGTGGATAATGCTGCATCAATCTATCATGGTGAAGTTGATGTTCCTCCTGCTCCTGTTCCGCCTGATCATCTTCCTATTCAACAGATTGCTGCTGACCCCATCAGATCCTCTCTTTAACCATTACAGATGTGCCGATAGTATGTAAGGATTATGTAATAGACTCTGTCTTGACTGTACTGCAAGGCCCTGCTACTAAAACTGTTCCAACCATCAGACCATGATCTCAAGAAGGTCTATCACTGCTCCACGATAACCCTGCTGGAAGAAGGGTCTACATTGTACCTACACTCAGCTTCAGTCAGGAGGAGGTATAAAAGAGCTATCAGCCACGGTTGCAAAGGGTAATCCTTTTTTCCCAATAGCCATCATTGTAGGCGTCTGGCCCTTGGAATGCAACAAGAACCTAAGAATTGTTAAGGATTAGTCATTATGGCAGGTTCCAGAGTACAGGTTTTTAATACATGGTACCTTTGATCACAGATGACTTATACATTGAGAAAATGGACTCCTTTTCTTTAATAAAGTCAGTCACATCATAATATGGTGATCTCAATGCAATATATTACAGTCTATGGCGCCAGGGGTTGCCAGCTAAGATGGCAAAACTCATTGCCTGGGCTGCACTGACCTTATCATGGGGATACAAAATGAAACAGTGTCATCAACCCACAAATTACATTACATCAGGAAAAGCCTTGATACATCTGTGGGTTGAGGATTGAGGGTCCCACACAGGTCCCTAGTGGATCCTCGGAAGCAATCAGTCAGAGAAAAAGTTAAATGCAACTGTCACCTTGACAGCCACTGGGATATGATGGTCACCCATCCCTTCTTTTCACTATTCCTGCTCCAGCAGTTCTGTCACAGTGTGCTGGCACTACTACAGTCTGTTGCACTTCACTCGTTCAGAGGAAATTACATCGAAGACAATTGACATTGGGCTGTACCTCCTTTGTATCCCAAGAGGTCTTCAGATGGAGCTGTTTGGCAACGTTGTTCATGCATTTGTTTCTCCCCAATTTCTGCACGCCTTTATTATACAGTGGCCGCAGCAGTGATATCCCTTGCTGTGCTGGACTGTCAGTAACGATTCCAATGAGCTTATTTGAAGAAAATTGAAACAAACAGCCCCTTGGCAATATGAGCAGTCAACAGCCACTTCACAAACAAATGAGTTTCCCATCATGTCCAACAAGTAGTGCCATGGGTGCAAGTACATAGCCCTTTGACATTAGGGCCCATGTTCAGGTCATATCATGTAAACACAGGAGGAGCTTATGAGTACAATAAGATTACTGAAACTTTGTCATCACAAGAAGGGCAGTTAGTAATGGCATAGTCCAGACTGCTCGTGAGCAGGGTCTTTATTGATATAGCTGCTCATTGCATTGGGCAGAATTCTGTAATTTCAGACGTGTTTGAACTGAAATATGTATGTGATTGATAAATGCAATTTCCCCTTGAAGGGCCTGACATCACTCACAAGCACCATTCTAGGCCTTGCCACCTTTAGTTGCTTCATCAATTACCAACATCCCCAGTAAAAATACAAAATGCCCATTCTCCAGGTTATGTGGTGCCCTCAGTGTTTAACTGATGTTTGAGATATTGCAACATAATCAGGAAGCTGAATTGTTCTGTTCTCACTTTTGAGTTGCTTTGTTGTATGTGTGAAAATAGTTTGATAATGGTTCAAAACACTGCATATATAATTCCTGCATTACCTTTTCTCTCCACATCTCTGTAACTTCCTCCAGTCATACAACCCTTCAAGAACTCATCATTTTTACAAGCCCGGCCTTTTGTGCATCCCAACTTGTTGTGCCACGATTGGTGCAGCTTTTCTTCAGAAATTCTGGCAATAAGTTCTAAAATTCCCTTAACATTTCCTCCTCTCCTTCTTTGTCTCACTTTAGGACAAGTCTTAAAGTCTACCTCTTTGAAAAATCTTTCTTAATATCTTCTTGTTCAGTTGCGTGTGAAATATTTCCCTGATTATATTCCCGTGAAGCATCTTTGAATATTATGCTACATTTGAGGAACTAAGTACTTGCTAATTGTTGTAACTAAATAATTCTATGGTAGCTCTATAGTTTTCCACCAATATCCCACTGAAGGGACAACAGGAGAACAGGAAAATGCCTATGAACATTTTTCCCTATTTTGTTCAACCCTTCAAGCATTTCTTACTAATCCATATAGTGTGGATCCTCCTTTCTCTCCATTATTGTGATCCTTCTGTGAAATAAACCATCCTTAACTTCATTCTTCGTGAATGATTGAAAGCAAAATACTTCAGATGCTGGAAACAGTCACACCAGATTCAAAACATTAATTCTGTTTCTCTCTCCACAGATGCCGCCAGATCTGTTGAGATTCTCTAGCACTTTCTGTGCTTGTTTCATTCTTTAGACATCTATCGCATTGTTTTCTCTACACCTGCTCTACCACCCATCATTCAATTATCTTTTATTCATACAGACTTTTACATTCCTTTAATTATCTTTAAGTTCCTTTATATAAGAGTTTTTATCTAATTATGGTGTTTTCTTCAATTTCAGATGCTTCATTTTACCAGTTGTGACAATCATTCTCATTATCTATTAGTTTCTCATTTCTTGCTTTTTTATTGTTTTATATTTTAACCTTCAGCAATTTTCATAAATGTACTATTCTGTGGTGTTTGATGTTCTAGTTCCATTCTTGTGATTTTATGCCACTGGTTTATTCAGTTATCGTTAAGTTTACAGTTTGGAGTCTGCATACTTAGAGATTAGAGTTGTGATACACAGTTTCAAAATATAAAGTTATAAGCAGCAAAATTTAAATTGCAGTTTCACAATTAGCAATAATCAACGAGAAATTTTAAGAGCCACTTGGAGATATCACAGACCTAAAATGAGAAAAACTGACACCTTTAGAATCACTTTATAAATAGTATTGACACACAATAAGATTATTTTATGAATTTTGGAAGGAAAGTCACACACAGTTAATGTTGCCTCTCTTTGTTGACAGCAGTAAATTCAGAATCTCAATTGTATAATCAGTGAATTGTTCAGATTTGTATTCTCAGTTTTATGACTTCATTCTCACTCTTCATGGATTTAGATCAAGAGATGCAAAGAAAATTTTTATTTGTGTATCAAATCTTTCAAGGAAAATTTTGTTGATAACTTCATCTAAAGTTACCCTGAATAGTACTTCTACTGCATTTCTGGATGATTCCACAACAAAAAGGCTACCATATCCACGGTTCTTAAGGGCAACACATTTTCAAAAGCCCACTGAAGCCTCAGAGACTTCCACATCACTATCTAACTACCAGTCAAGTGCTGAAACCAATTATTACCATTACTTCCCCTTCAAATTTTTTTAAATGTCATAATTTGGCAGGTTGTTTCCCCATGGTGTGATGTGCCTTTGCAATGTGTGCTGTCTTCTGCCAGAGGAGGAATGTATAGACATAACTGACCACTTCAGTCTCCAGGTCTGACAGCCACAATCTATCAGGATGTGTTGAAAGATTGGTAACGTTGTAATAGTGGTAAAGATGGACAACAAATTTTCGACTTCCATCATCTGTTTTTTACTACTCAAGAGCAAAATAATTTTGAAATGGACAAAAACACTGACTTAAGATGGTTGCAGTGATCATCCAACCACAGGTTGCGCAAGCTCAGGAAACTGTCAGGAAATAAGATGCAGTTTGAACTGAATTTAGTACATGATGAAACAGGTCATACATCTGTATCTCTAGTTCGTCTTGTATACTTCTGGAAGTTTCACATATTGGTATAAAAGGCTCACCTGTAGATTATCCAGTTTGGAAAAAAGAAAGGAAGTCAGATACAGGAACACATCAATGAATGGTGTTTGAGATAACAGCTTTTGGTCAGAGCATAGAAAGAAGAATTGCAGATCAGCAGAAAAATGGGAAAGCTGGAAGGCTTGCTGTATATCCCTGTTTTTCTCTTGTAAAACAACATCCAGTGAAAAATAAATTGAAGAGACATCCATTCACTGAGAATTCAAAGATATCTGTAAATTTCACTGCTGCAGAGGATATAAGTCATAAATTAGACAATTTCAGGTTTAACCTAAGACCTCAAGGACTCAAGAACTTTTTTAAGATATCTATTTCTGATCTTCTGGCTTGTACTAAATTTTTTTTTAATTTATACCACTGTTTGTGTGTGTTTGTGGTTACTTTTATTATTTGTTTTGAGAGGGTAAGCAATAAAATTCCTCTATATTTCATTCAAGCAAGACTTGTAATTGGCTCTAATTTTGAACTGGCAAGCTGGCAAAAGAAACTAACAATCTTTGTTGGATCAATCAAGGGGCTGAAGAAGAGGACAGCCCATTTCCCAACCTCGTCTGGTCATAACAGTGTTGTAAAGTGAAAGGTGGGTAAATGTAACTGTAAGTAACTGTAATAACTGCACAGAGGCTGTTGTCCCAGCACCACGTCACCCTTTATTTACTTGTGCACAGTACACTGGCTGTGGCCAGCCAGCTTGGAGTCAGTCCTCAACTGAGGAGATTCTAATCTTCACGTTTGTTTTTGTTCTTTTTTTCATAATGCTGCTATATTACTGCCGTATGATGTTTATTTTCCCCAAAACCTCTGTGTGTGTGTGCGTGCAGGATACAATGAAAAGCATCAGATTGTGTAGACAGAGATAGTAGGAACTGCAGATGCTGGAGAATCCGAGACAACAAGGTGCAGGGCTGGATGAACACAGCAGGCCAAGCAGCATCATAGGAGCAGAGAGGCTGACGTTTCGGGCCTAGACCCTTCATCAGAAAAGGGGGAGGGGAAGGGGGTTTTGAAATAAATAGGGAGAGAGTGGGAGGCGGATAGAAGAGGGATAGAGGAGAGGATAGGTGGAGAGGAAACAAACAGGTCGAAGAGGCGGGGATGGGGCCAGGAAAGGTGAGTGTAGGTAGGGAGTTAGGAAGGGGATAGGTCAGTCCAGGGAGGACGGACAGGTCAAGGGGGCGGGATGAGGTTGGTCGGTAGGAGATGGAGGTGCGGCTTGAGGTGGGAGGGGAGATTTTGAAACTTGTGAAATCCACATTGATACCATTGGGCTGCAGGGTTCCCAAGCGGAATATGAGTTGCTGTTCCTGCAACCTTCGGGTGGCATCGTTGTGGCACTGCAGGAGGCCCAGGATGGACATGTCGTCTGAGGAATGGGAGGGGGAGTTGAAATGGTTCGCGACTGGGAGGTGCAGTTGTTTATTGCGAACCGAGCGTAGGTGTTCTGCAAAGCGGTCCCCGAGTCTCCGCTTGGTTTCCCCGATGTAGAGGAAGCCACACCGGGTACAGCGGATGCAGTATACCACATTGGCAGATGTGCAGGTGAACATCTGCTTGATGTGGAAAGTCTTCTTGGGGCCTGGGATGGGGGGTGAGGGAGGAGGTATGGGGGCAGGTGTAGCACTTCCTGCGGTTGCAGGGAAAAGTGCCGGGTGTGGTGGAGCTGGAGGGGAGTGTGGAGCGGACAAGGGAGTCACGGAGAGAGTTGTCCCTCCGGAAAGCAGATAAAGGTGGGGAGGGAAAGATGTCTTTGGTGGTGGGGTCGGATTGCAGATGGCGGAAGTGTCGGAGGATGATGCGTTGGATCCGGAGGTTGGTGGGGTGGTACGTGAGGACGAGGGGGATTCTTTTTTGGTTTTTATTGCATGGACGGGGTGTGAGGGATGAGGTGCGGGAGATGTGGGAGACACGGTTGAGGGCGTTCTCGACCACCGAGGAGGGGAAGTTACGGTCCTTGAAAAACGAGGACAACTGAGATGTACGGGAGTGGAATGCCTCATCCTGGGAGCAGATGCGGCGGAGGCGAAGGAATTGGGAATAGGGGATAGCATTTTTGCAGGAAGGTGGGTGGGAGGAGGAGTATTCTAGGTAGCTGTGGGAGTCGGTGGGCTTGAAATGAATATCGGTTTCGAGGTGGTTGCCCGATATGGAGACAGAGAGGTCCAGGAAGGGGAGAGAGGTGTTAGAGATGGTCCAGGTAAATTTAAGGTTGGGGTGGAAGGTGTTAGTGAAGTGTATGAACTGTTCGAGCTCCTCGTGGGAGCACGAGGCGGCACCGATACAGTCATCAATGTAACGGAGGAAGAGGTGGGGTTTAGGGCCGGTGTAGGTACGGAAGAGGGATTGTTCCACGTAACCTACAAAGAGGCAGGCGTAGCTTGGGCCCATGCGGGTACCCATGGCTACCCCCTTTGTCTGTAGGAAGTGGGAGGAATTGAAAGAGAAGTTGTTGAGTGTGAGGACGAGTTCGGCTAAGCGGATGAGGGTGTCAGTGGAGGGGGACTGGTCGGGCCTGCGGGACAAGAAGAAGCGGAGGGCCTTAAGGCCATCTGCATGGGGAATGCAGGTGTAGAGGGACTGGACGTCCATGGTAAAGATGAGGTGTTGGGGACCGGGGAATTGGAAGTTCTGGAGGAGGTGGAGGGCGTGGGTGGTGTCACGGACATAGGTAGGGAGTTCCTGGACCAAGGGGGAGAAAATGGAGTCGAGATAGTTGGAGATCAGTTCGGTGGGGCAGGAGCAGGCGGAGACAATGGGTCGACCGGGGCATTCAGGTTTGTGGATTTTGGGAAGGAGATTGTGTAGACAGCTTTATTAATATTCCACTACCAGGAAAAACACCCATGTGGTCAAGGAACCCGTGACAAGCAGAGCCCCAGTAGGGGCAATGCTGAAGTACAAGAAAAAGTGAGGGAGAGGGTAGGGACTATATCAAAATAGAATTGGAAGGGGAAATAAAGCACTCTAGCACGCCCACAGTGCCCACCTCTCTCTAAAGGCATTGAGAGTGTTGGTGGACACTGCATGCTCCTTCTCCATGGGCAACCAGGCTCAAACGTAATGACAGAAGAGGGGCAGGCAGTCAGTAGAAATGACCCCTACATAGCCAGCTGCCTGGAACAGTTAATGACCAGCCTGGCCAGGCGCAGGAGCACATCCACAAGGAGATCCTCCAACCTCCCACTATCCTCTGCACGAGGTTCCCAAAGATCAGGAGCGTGGTGCTGAAGTACAACCAAAAGCAGAGAAGGTCTTTGAGATAACTAAACAGGGAGTGCAAACACCCACAACCAACATAGAGATGGTTCATGGACTCCACGGTGCTGCAAAACAGACAGTTGGGTTGGGAATCCATGAACCACTGCGATCTGCAGTTGCACAGGAATGCTGCATGCAACACCCTCCACCCAGATCCCTGAGGGAAAAAGGGAACGACTCCCGCGTAGAGAGCCCTCCACTGGGGATCTCCACTACCCAGCAGTAAATGGACGCGCCAAGATGTGTGCGGGAGGTGGATAAAAAGAGGTGGATGGTGTGCAGCAGCAGTCTGTAGAGAGCCCGCCGCTTCGCCCCTCTAAAATCCCATACTATCTATGTTGTGGAGGCGGCTCAAATTGTGGGGCACACGCTCCTGGGAGAGGTACAGGATTATGGATTCAATGTAAAATTCTGTCCGAGCAGGTGTACGTACAGACGGGAACCCACCGCACATCTGAGCATGCTCCAACTGGTGCACGCCGTAAGTCCCGAACACGACCGTTTTAAGGTGTTGGATGGTAGTGGTTGTGATCTGGATGTCTCCCGCCTCCCTGCAATCCAATTCTTGTGGCAGCATTCAACCCAGGACCCTGCCATCCAGCACGTCCCTGACTGTAGTCTGCCCTGCGGTGACAGCCCTTCCCTCTGTCAGCCACTGGAACCTGCGATTGGGGAGGTGCAGGTTCCTGAACAAAAGTTCTCTGACAATAGCCGTTACTCCTGACAGGTGGGTGTGTCCGGTACAAGTCGATCATGTCCCAGACACGGATCAGATCCTGGTAAAAGACAGGCAGCGTCTTGAGGGCAACGTGCAAACCCTCACACTCCATGAACAGAAGCTGCGTGTTGTAGTGGGGGTTACACACCTGGTGAAAACAATGTGTCTCCAGGCCTCACCACCCAGAAGGAGGCTCAATGTAAAGGTATTGCTGCAAGGTCTGAAGGTGGAAAGTTACCACCTGGGTGTGGACACACACCAGCGACTGATCACCCTCCTCAATAGGGAGACTCAGAACCGGTGCCAAGGCCCAGCGTGTCTTTTTGTTTCAGAAGGAGTGAACCAACATTCCCTGGATGTCAGTGAGAAACCAGGAGGAGACACCAAAGGGACTAGCCGGTCCCACAACATGGAGGCCACCAGCTGGTTAATGACCAGCACTCTTCTCCTGTAAGACAGCACTCGGAGCGGTCCTGTCCATCGGCCCCAGCCAGCCGAGACTTTTTTCTCCAGCGCCTGCCAATTGTCCAGCCAGGATTCCTCAGCCGGGCTAAGGTAGATCCCCAGATAGAGGAGGTGGGTGGTACTCCGGCTGAACCCCCGTAACTCCTCCGACAGAGAGTCCACCCGCGGCGATTCGGGATTCCCAGGCCAGGACAGTGCTGGAGCGGCCATGGGGTTTTTATCGTACCAGGGTGGGGCAGGACAAAGTTCCAACGCCTGGGTGGGGGGTGATGGGGCGATGGGTTAATTGCAATTGGGGAAGGGGGATGCATCCACAGGGGCGACCTCAAGGCATTTAGTTTTCCCCTGCACCTTCCTTCTGGCGGTATGCCCATCCCCCTCCCCAACAGAGACCGCAATGACAGGACCTCCAGCTTGGGCCCCGCTTGCAGGGCTCCTGGTGTTGCTTTGGCGGGGAGGGGGTGGAGGTACTACAATGCCACCTGCTGCCGCCGATGTGTGCTGGGCAGCCTTCAGGGTGGGGTAGTTCTTCCTTACATGCCCCACCTCTTGGCATAGGTGGCTCCACACACAGAAGACGCAGAATGCCACGCCCTCATGAAGTACCACAAAGATGCCCACAGTCACCTCCTCCCAGGTCAAGCAAATAAAGACCTCGCACCAGAAGGAATACACAGGTTTCAGGGCAGAGACTCTTAGTCTGAACAAGAACGGTATTACACCTGACCGGGTTTCCACCAGTGATTGTAGGTGGCAGAGGAGGAGCTCACTGGCAATGAAGGACAGGTTATTAGGAAGCACAACCCTCTGGGCCGTGACCTCCAGAGGGTCAACGGGCAAATATATCCCACACACAGTGAGCCTGTTCTGCACAGACAGGTGCACCACCTGCTCGGACCACAGGAAAAATATGGCTTTCCAATACATCATGGCCACAACGACGATTGCTAGCAGGCCAACAACACTAGCCATGGCCTTGCTGAAGGCCTCACTGGTCATATCCGGGTGAGGGTAGGCCTTAAACCTTAGGCCGTTTGTAAGGAGCCGAAAGGGCGATGGGCTTATTGGTGGGCCTGAGGCAGAAGGCCCAAGCGACGGCAAGGGCAGCAGCAAAACCGTATAGGCCAAGGCAGCAGCAGTAGAGGCAGAAGTAAGGCTTACACAGCCAATAAAGAGTCAATATCTCTGTCCAAAGCAAACTGTTTCCTCACAGGACACTGCCTGTGGCTGGCCAGCTAGCTAGCGTTCACTCCTCAACCCAGGAGATTCTAATCTCCTAGTTATTTTCTCTTCTTTCTTCAGAGGCAGATCTCAAACCTGAGGAGACTCTAATCTCCTGTTATTTTTTAAGATTCTAATCTCCTGCTTATATTTTGGGCAAAATGTGTTGGTGCAGGTGTGGAGGGCTGAAGGGCCTGTTCCTGTGTGGTATGGTTCTTTGTTCTTTATTCTAATTCACAAGTTTGAGGTAATGATCAAATACACCAGGAAAGTATACTTCAATAACTACAAAGCAGCCGTTGTCTCATCACCAAGTCACCCTTTATTTACCTGTGCACAGTACACTTGTTGTGGCCAGCCAGCTCAGAGTCAGTCCTCAGCTGAAGAGATTCTAATCTCCTGGTTATATTTTTTCTTTTTTGTTTGGAAGCAGTTCTCAATACTGAGGAGACTCTAATCTCTTGTTTATAGCTTCTTTTTCCCTGATTATACCCTTTTCATTAAACTGCACAGAAGTGCAAAACAGATCAAGGTAACAGTCAACAAAGCAAACAACAATTTACAAGGAAATAGGGATGATAAAACAAACCCGAATCCCACCGTGCAATCAGTTCACAAATCAGGCAATAATTTACAGGGAAATGGGGACAGGAACCGAACCCCAGATCCCACCATAATTTGCCATAAGAAAAAACTTTAGACAGAAATACATGTGAGATTAATCCATACAAACAAACAAACAATAAAGAAGCAATACATGTAACACTGACACCCCTGGAAAACCAGCAATCGGCCCACCCTTACTTGCCTTCTGACCATCTTTAGGACAATCCATCCCTATGCCTTCTGGGACGACAGTTTTCAGAGTGACCGACCCACGTTCCAGCTCTCGGTAAGGCCTTCTAGACCCAAGGACATGCAAAACACAGTACATATGAAACAATCCAAACATAAAGGGCCGAGTCCAGGCCCAAAGGCAGCAAGCACACACCTTGCAGTGTACACACAGATACTCAGTCCATCCTTGAGGCCTGGTCTGCTTGCAGAAACACAGCAGGGTCCCAGAGGCCAGGCCGAAACTCAAGGATACGACCCACCCACAGAGAGCCTATCCATCACAGAGGCCTGGTCCACCCACAGAGGTCTAGCCTTCTCACAGAAACACAGTCCACTTGCAAAGGCACAGCTGACTCATGGAGGCTCAGTCCAGACACAAAAAGGTGAAAACACATGCAAAAGTAATGTGCAAATACTTAAAACTGTGGTGCAAGGACCAAGCCTTGCTACCAAGTCATCTTTACTTTGGTTCCAAAAATAACAATACACTGGCTGTAAACAGCCAGTTTTTAAAAAAAATAAAGCAGTTCCCCACTGAGAATTAAAATCCAGCAGTAACACTGGCTGTGACGCAGCCAGCCTGGAAATCAGAATCAACACAATGTGGAGCTGGAGGGACACAGCACGTTAGGCAACATCAGAGGAGCAAGAAAGTTGATGTTTTGGTTTGGGACTCTTCTTCAGAAATGAGGAGGGGGAAGGGAGCTGGGAAATAAATAGAGAGAAGAGGGGTGGCGCTGGGGAAGGAAGGTGGGATGGTGACAGTGAGCGCAGGTAGGGAGTGGTGGGGATTGGTCAATGGGATGTGCGGGGCGGATAGGTGGGAGAGAAGATGGGACAGGTGTGTCAGGTCAAGGAGGCGGGGATGAGAGGGAGGGTTGAACATGGGATGAGGCCAGAGGTGGGGAGATTTTAAAACAGCTGAATTCCACACTTAGGTCATCGGGCTGTAGGCTCCTGAGGCGGAATATGAGGTGTTACTCCTCCAGTTTGCGGGTGGTGTCATTGTGGCACTGCAGGAGGCCCAGGATGGACATGTCACCCAGGGAGCGGAGAGTTAAAATGGTTGGCGACCGGAAGGTGTTGTCATTTGTCGCGTACAGCGTGCAGATGCTCTACGAAATGGTCTCCGAGTCTACGCTTAGTCTCACTGATGTAGATTAGGCCACATTGGGAGGAGTGGATACAGTAGACCAAGTTGACAGATGTGCAGGTGAACCCCTGTTTGATATTGAAGGTTTGTTTTGTGCCTTGAATGCAGGTGAGGAGGGAGGTGTAGGGGCAGATGTAGCACTTCCTGCAGTTGCAGGGAAAGGTGCCGTGTGTGGAGGGGCTAGTGGGGAGTGTGGAGCGAACGAGACAGTCATAGAGAGAGCGGTCCTTATGAAAGGCAGATAGGGGTGGGGAGGAAAATATATCTTTGGTTGTGGGGTCGGATTGTAGGTGGCGGAAGTGGCGGAGAATGATACGTTGGATGCGGAGGTTAGTGGGGTGATATGTGAGGACAAGGAGGATTCTGGCCTTATTTTCATTGAGGGGAGGGAATGTGAGGGCAGAAGTGTGGGAATGCAAGAGTTGCACTTGAGGACATTTTCGGTTACCGGAGTGGGGGATGTTATGGTCCTTGAAATAGGAGAACACCTGCGATGTTCGGGAGTGTAGCACCCCATCTTGGAAGCAGACGCAGTGGAGGTGGAGGAATTGGGAGTAGAGGATTGCATTCTTGCAGGAAGGTGGGTGAGAGGAGGTGTAGTCCAGGTAGCTGTGGGAGTTGGTGGGCTTGAAATAGATGTCGGTTTCAAGGCGGTCACCAGAGATGGAGACAGAGAGGTCCAGGAAGGAGAGGGAGGTATCAGAGATGGTCCAGGTGAACTTGAGGTTGGGGTGGAAGGTGTTAGTAAAGTTGATGAACTGTTCAAGCTCCTCGTGGGAGCACGTGGCAGCACCGTTACAGTCAGGGAGAGGTGGGGGATAGTGCTGGAGTAACAGCGGAAAAGGGACTGTTCCACGTATTCTAAGAAGAGGCAGACATAGCTTGGGTCCATGCAGGTGTCCATGGCCACCCCCTTAGTCTGTAGGAAGTGGGAGGAGTTAAAGGAGAAGTTGTTAAGGGTAGGGACCAGTTCTGTTAAGCGGATGAGGGTGTCGGTGGAGAGGGGCTGGTTGGGCCTACGTGCGATCAAGAAGCAGAGGGCTTTTAGGCCATCCGCGTGGGGGCAACAAGTGTACAGGGATTGGATGTCCATAGTGAAGATTGGAGGTATTGGGGGCCAGGGAAGTGGAAGTCTTGGAGGAGGTGGGGGGCATGGGTGATGTCCTGGATGTAAGTGGGGAGTTCCTGGACCGGGGGGAAAAGACAGAGTCAACGTAAGCAGAGATGAGTTCAGTGGGACAGGAGCCAGCAGAGGCATTGGGTCTGCCGCGGCAGTCAGGTTTATGGATTTTGGGAAGGGGATAGAAATGGGTGGTGCGGTGTTGGGGAATGATGAGATTGGAGGCTGTAGGTGGGAGGTCACCTGAGGTGATGAGGTTATGAATGGTCTGAGAGACGATGGTTTGGTGGTCAGGGGTGGGGTCATGATCAAGGGGGTGGTAGGAGGAGGTGTCAGAGAGTTGATGCTGGGCCTCGGCGATGTAAAGGTCAGTGCGCCATGCCACTTCTGCACCCCCCTTTATCTGTGAGTTTGATGGTGAAGTTAGGGTTGGACCGGTGGACTGCGCATTCTCAATCAGTTCTCAAAAACTGAAAAAAAATCCACTGTACCACTGGCTGTGGCCAGCCAGCTCAGAATCAGTCCTCAGCCAAGGAGATTCTGATTCTCCTGGTTATAGATTTTTCTTTTTTTTTGGAGGCAGTTCTCGAAACAGAAGTGACTCTAATCTACTGTTTTTTTTTAAGATTCCAATCTCCTGGTTATATTGGTCAGCTGGGGCTTTCCTGTTTGGCCCAGGTTAACAACCCCAATCAAGAATCTCATAGTTGGTGAGGTCCATTTGGTTCCAAGCACAACACTTACCTTAACCAGTTTGCAGTAACCCTTTTTAACTTGGGAACACTATGCAGTACGATAGATAAAGGCATACATAATAGATACAGGGGTCGGTAAAGGGGACAAGAATCAAGAGTAAGTCCTACACACCTTTTTAAAAGCTTTATCAAGGAAAAGTAATCTTTATCAGATTCAAATGTTGTACTTTAATTGAACTTCATTAAAGTGTTATCAATCTCCACAGGACTCTCAGTAAACAATCTTAAATCTTTAAGTAAACCCTCTCAAATCAATACTCGCTATTTACTTCTGAGGATTTGCTACACCCGATCCACAGTTCCCTACCATTGTATTTGAATTGTTGTCAGAAAATGCTGGTAATATCCATTTAATGAGACTCAGTCAGGCTGTTCCTTGGTCTTTGAGGGCTGGCTGCTTTCAGAATCTGCAGTCATTGATTTGGGCTTCCCCTCTCATCTAGGGCTGGTTCTGGTCTTTGGGTTATCTTGCCGAGGTGATCTTTGTGGGTCTGCTCAGTCTGACAATGCTCACGATGAGGTACAAAGAGCTGGCGATGCTGTGAAGCCCGGCTGCCAGTCGAAGGTGCTCTCTAGAGACACCGTTAAAGAAGATACAAAAGGCTCCTGGCTGCCCCTTCCATCCTCCTCTTCACGCCCTCCTCGAAGACTCTTTGGCCAATACCAGCATCAGCCAGGGAAGGAAGAGCCAATGGGGTCACTATTTTCCATATTTCATGGTCGCAGAATGTGGTTTTGAACCTTCAACCTGTAGGGAACGCTACCTGGTTCACAGTTTACCAGTTCCCTGGTTCTGACACTGGGCTTGTGTGTGTGATGTGGTGTGGTGGAAAAACACTGGAGACAGATGTTTCAGAGGACAAGAAAACTCTTGATTTTATTAAATAAACAAACCAAATTGATATATTTACAAAACAAGAAAGTATATATCAAATTGAAACCCCCCCTGTCTCTGACTGAGACTGTCTCCCAGTTAATTAAATACCGTGGGTAAAATAAATACAATGATCTCAATAACCTTCGGCTCACCCCTGGTGTGAAACCGCGATTTTGACTGGTTCTGTCCGTAGTCACTTGCCGTAGCTGGGTCTCCGCGAAGGGCCGCTGGTACCGATAATAGTCAGTCGGGCGGTGTCTATCAATGCGGTTGAACGTGTGGGACCGGCCTGGTGAGTACCCTGGTTTTTCTCCTCCTCCTCCTGGTGGTTTAGTGAGCGGGTTGTTGTTACGGCTGGTGGAGAATGTTGCTGGTGTTGTCCCGGTTCGTGTGTTGTATCTCAGGATGCCTTCGGTCGCCTCTGGACGTCGAGTGGAGGTTGGTAGTTAGTTTTCAGTAGTTGGACTCGCTGTACTGGTTTCGCGGTACCCAACTCGCAGTGCAGTATTCTCATTCTTTTGCTTCTCTCTCCTTTTTTTGCGTTCGCTTTTCACTGCACCTTCCAGTTCACTCTTTCTTGTGCTGGGCTCGGTGTCTCCAGTTATACCCCAACTGCAGGCCCCCTCATATCTCCCACCAAATCTGTGAGCTGTTGTTCCTCCTTTCAGGGCTAAAAGGTTTCCCCAAGTGTATCTGTTCAGTTCGCATCATGGTGTGAAGGTTCCAAGGTAAAACAGGTTTTCATGTAACACAATGTTGTGGAATGTTCAGTAACTTTGTGCCTGAGCACTGATTTGGAAGTGAATGGGTTTATACTTGTGTAGGCTCCAAAGGGTCTGAAATTGAGGTTGTTTATTTCCTGTAGTCTTGCTTAGTTGGTTTTAGCTGAGACATGAATGGGAGGTTTTCCTTTTGGTTTCGCTTAGCTAGCCCCTGTCCCAGACATCTGCCCCTAGGCTTGTATATTCTGCAATGTGTTCCAACCAGCCTCTTCCTGGCTCAGTTGCAGCCCCTAGTTCCTGGAGTCCCAGTGACTTTAATCCAATATACTATAATTCCCATAACTTCTCCCTTGAAGGTTTTAAAGTCCAGGGCATGTCCAACTACTGATGGGGATTTTTGGCCCACCTTACATATCCCCCCTTTGATACTGTACAAACTAGAGTATCACCTTGGGTGGGCAAAAATCACTGAGGCCTCAAAACCAGCTTGTCAGATTAGCTAAACCAGACTTGTCTTGTAACGGTGCATGGCCCCCTCCTGATAAAGGAAAATAGACAAGATCCGGAAAAGATATACGGTACACGTTACAATCCAATCCAAACACCAACACCAATCACAAGCTTCAAAATCTCCCCTCCCCCTACGGCATCCCAAAACCAGCCCAGCTTGTCCCTGCCTCCCTAACCTGTCCTTCCTCCCACCTCAAGCCCCACCCCCATCTCTGACCTACTAACCTCATCCTGCCCCCTTGACCTGTCCATCTTCCCTGGACTGACCTATCTCCTCCCCACCTCCCCACCTACACTGACCTTTACTGGCTCCATCCCCGCCTCTTTGACCTGTCTGTCTTCTCTCCACCTATCTTCTCCTCTATCCATCTTCTATCCGCCTCCGCCTTCCCCTCTCTCCCTATTTATCTCAGAACCCCCTTCCCCTCTCCCATTTCTGAAGAAGGGTCTAGGTCCGAAATGTCAGCCTTCCTGCTCCTCCAATGCTGCTTGGCCTGCTGTGTTCATCCAGCTCTACACCTTGTTATCTCAGATTCTCCAGCATCTGCAGTTCCTACTATCTCTGAAACAATTTTAACCCCACTGCGAAGCCTCTTCTAAGGATGCCTACCTTGAAGAAGTTATCCTCCTCCCTCCGGAAAAACCTCAGTGGATCTCTCTCCCACTGCAACTCTCTCGTAATCTCTTCGGCCTTGAAACTGCTCGACCACGTCCTGAAGCAAACCACGTACTAAAGCCACATCACCTTTCTTAGTACCTGCCTACAGAACCAGATCATCCCCAATGGACTACAGTCCACGTTCAGGCCTTCCCAATTTGGCCCCAACCGTGACAATGTCTACATTCAGAACACTGAGATCCTCCAGAAGCGTTTCTCCCTGCGACTCCTGAAACACACACTCGCAGCAATGTGCCGGCATCTCCTGGCACTACAATAGAGCCTACCCCAGCTCGGGGCCTCCCTCTCCCAGGCCTGCAAAGGACCTCTCCTGTTTTTTATTCTTCATAGGATCCACAACCTGAACTCACAATTCTACTCAGCTTTATTGGACACTTAAAAACCATAAGTACAGTAAACTTACTGGTGCCTACCACCCAAAACTGGCTTCCTCCACCTCCCAAATCCCCAACCCTATCCAGGACCTTTCCCACAATGTGCCCGCTGCCATTGGCCATGTGGCCACTGTCGGAGCACCCACGCTTGACGTCACATCCTCTGCCGCCGGGTTCACCACTTCCGGGATAGCAAACGCCATCGACACCGCTGCTGACGCCACCGCCTCCATTTCCGAGGCCAACACCATAGACACTAAGGACGCACCTACCATCACCACTGCTGCCGCCGCATACCCCACTCCGCCTACCGCCAACACCAATGCTGCACGGCACACCGCCAACGTCGCATCGCCCACCGCCAGCAGCTCCAGAGGAGACTGTAGCACCCAGCCCTGCCGAGTCTTCACCATCCCCCCCAGACCTCCCACTTACTGAGGACGAACGGTCAGTCCTCAGTAAAGGGCTCACCTTTGTCCCCCTCCACCCACACATCAACGAATACCGGTCATGTTTGGACATTGAGCAGTTTTTTCTCTGCCTCCGCGCTAACGTTTTCAACCGTGAGCCTAACCCTCCCTTTACTGACCCCTTCACCCGCCTCCAACACACCCCCTCCTGGACACCACCCCAAAGGCCTCCTACCCTCCCTCGACCTCTTCATCTCCAACTGCCATCGAGACATCAATCGCCTCAACCTCTCCACCCCTCTCACCCACTCCATCCTCTCCCCAGCAGAACGTGCAGCCCTCCGCTCCAATCCCAACCTCACCATAAAACCCGCAGACAAGGGAGGCACAGTTGTAGTATGGCTCACTGACCTCTACATCGCCGAGGCCAGGCGCCAGCTCTCCGACACCACCACCTACCGCCCCCTTGATCATGACCCCACCCCTGACCACCAAACCATCATCTCCCAAACCATCCACAACCTCATCACCTGAGGTGACCTCCCACCCACAGCCTCCAACCTCATCGTTCCCCAACCCACACTGCCCGCTTCTATCTCCTTCCCAAAATCCACAAACCTGACTGCCCTGGTTGACCCATTGTCTCCACCTGCTCCTGCCCCACCGAACTTATCTCCGCCTATCTCGACTCCATTTTCTCCCCCTTGGTCCAGGAACTCCCTACCTACGTCCGTGACACCTCCCACACCGTCCACCTCCTCCAGAACTTCCAATTCCCCGGTCCCCAACACCTCATCTTTACCA
>NC_063337.1:55199713-55213232 GCF_021869965.1 Rhincodon typus | reverse complement strand
GATAACACAGTGTGGAGCTGGAGGAGCACAGCAGGACAGGCAGCATCAGAGGAGCAGGAAAGTTGAAATTTTCTGAAGAAGGGTCCTGACCCAAAACGTCAACTTTCCTGCTCCTCTGATGCTGCCTGGCCTGCTGTGCTCCCCCAGCTCCACACTGTGTTATCTCTTTTGCTCCTATCTCTATTCTTTAGATTTAATTTAACTGACTCTCCTCTTAAATTCTTTTCCCTGGATTGCAGATTCCGTTTTATGATTCCTTTCCATGTCCAATAGAGTGAACCTTTCACAATTCTAGTGATCTTAGCATTTCCTGTTCTAACAACTTGAAGATTTATATCCAAGATCTCCTAATTCTGAAGTTCCACAAGATAAAGCACTCTGGCTAAGGTGACCACTTCCCCAGAACTAAAACATTGATTTTTCTCAAACTGTTCTCCTTTCTGATCTGAACTCTAGGTTCTTCTGAACTGAAGTCAAACCTAAAACCTAAAATCCTGACAAAGCGTCCTGACCCAAAGTCGACTTTCCCACTCCTCTGATGCTGTCTGACCTGTTGGGTTCCTTCAGCTCCATACTGTATTGACTCTGACTCCAGCATCTGCAGTTCTTACTATCTCCTAAAAGCTAAAGGCTTTATGGTGTGTTAATAATTCAGCAGTGTAAACATTTCATGCATCAACACTATAGGAATTCTACCCAACATTTAAGCGCAGTCACATGCTTTATTGGAATTGATATATTTAGGTCATAGTTTCAAATGAGTTCTAAAAACATAATATATAATAGACTTTTCACTACAATATGTTAATCCTCTGTCTTTTCCATGGATGCTGCCTGGTCTTCTGAGTATACCCTGCACTTTCTGTTTATATTTATGCTCCCAGACTAGTTTTGTTTAGTCAATTGGTATTTGGCCATGAATGAATGTGAATATGTGCAATATCTTGTTGCAGCTACTTTTGGCTGAAAATTAAAGTAATGCTAATTATGATTTTAAATAGTTTTCCTTTCTACTTATCTGTTGAAAATGATGCAGACTCACATCAGAGTGAAACAAAACGTGCTGCTTGAAAATTTATGTTGACTACATTGGTTTGGATCTTCTTTGATTTGGATCTTCTAGTCAGTTACAATGCTGGGCACATTGCCATTGCCCAGAAATATTTCTGTGTTGTAACCTTTTAGGACACTTTCTGACTGAACATCCAATAGCTGCTACAACAGCAATGGGTCAAAGTAACGCCAGACAAGGTTGGCAAGCACAGGGGAAGGTGGTGAAGAGAGGACGTGCCTCCCTTTTGCAGAATTAGCTGCATTAGGAAGGGATGAGCAGCATCAGATTTTTTAGTGGATGAGTGAGCGAGTGAGTGGGGGAGTCAGTGATGCATGGTTAGGGAGTGAGATAATGGACATGTGGGTCGCTGATTAGCTGAGTGGTTGGGTGAGTGAATGAATGGATGAGGTTAGGGTTAGGGTTAGGGTTAAGGTTAGGGTTAGGGTTAGGGTTAGGGTTAGGGTTAGGTGGGGCAGTTACTTAGGCTGAGGGGTTTAGTCAGGTCAGGGTGACAATAATGGGTGAAGAGATCGAATCAAGCTCTGTTCTGTCGGGGGTCTGGGGGTGGGGCAATGGTGATTGGTGGGCAGATGTTGGTCATTATTCTCAGTTCAATTACACTAGTCAATCACTGAGTTAGACCAGGGATGAACTAGAGGTACATTTTGACTGTAAGTACCCAGTGAATCCTGTGTATTTGGCCACAGTCTCTGATGCTGAGCTCAGTGGAAGAGACATTTACCAAGCAGCACAATCAGCCCATGTAGCCTGCAGTGCAAACCATCACTCGTATACATTTGAACTTCTACGGTGTCCGAATGTGCATCATAGACTTCAGTCCAAATTTTGCCGCTTTAGACTTTGGAAGATTGTCTTATTTTCATGAACTGCTTCTGATCTTTGCCATGATTTACCAGGTCAGAAGTTACTTAACACCAGGTTATAGTCCAACAAGTTTATTTGAAAACATGAGCTTTTAGAGTGCTGCTCTTTCACCTGATGAAGGAGCAGTATTCTGAAAGCTTGTGATTTCAAATAAACCTGTTGGATTTTAACCTGATATCATGTGACTTCTGACTTTGTTCACCCAGTCCAACACGAGTGCCTCCACATCATGGCTTACTAGGTTAGTGCACTGGAAATCAAGCCCCATAATTCCTGGTGTCATCAACATGAAAAGATTTAGTCAAATTTTCCAAGATATCTGAGTTAACTGACTGTCATACTCAGCTTAAAAGAAAACACCCACCAGGTTTGTGTACATAACAGGAAATTAACTGTTTATTGTGAACAAATTATCTTTAACCATTGGCAACTGGAAACATGAATTGCTATATTTTAATTTCCAACTTAAATTCCATTCCTTCTTAAATTCTCTTCACCCTTCACAAAACCGACACAAAACAACAAACATTAATGGAAACAGATCAAGAAACACAGTTTGATAAACCAATCTGGACTACAAGAGTTGACAAGCTGTTTTCTTTCTCTTCTTTTCAACTCTTTTATGTTTACAGAAGGTTGTTTCCACACCCATGTTCAATCTTTCATTCACTGGTTGAGAATTCATTTGTTCTGTGCTTTTGAACATGTTTATTCCTTCAACAGGGGATTTGCAGAGAAATGTAAGTGGAAGACAGGAAGCACTGGAGACTTTCTGGTACCTCCATTCAGGAGAGTTAATTTTATGGCTTCTCTGCTGCGCAGGCCCTACATAAGCCTTGGCCACCTGGTCAAGAGCCAATCAAAACATTGTTGTCAAGCAGTTTTCCTTTGGATCAGAACTCATCAGCTGCATGCTGACAGCTTTTGCTCTTACTGCTTCAGGAAATAAACATAACAATGTATGCAACACACAACGTGCACCAGTAAATGCAATTTTCAAAATTTCATCCCTTTCTTTGCACAATCTCCTTGGTTTAAAGGAGCATCCTTCTTTTTGATTCCACAGTCCAAACTTAAAGGAAATAAAAAGATGTGATCTTTACAACTTTATGTTCTATCTTCCATTACTATAGGTGTATACATTTTTTGTTGATGCAAAAGAAAAATGTGCGCATGAGAGGAAACTAATGTGAAAGGATTTTTCACATTTTTCTTCTTAGTATCTACAACTCTTAAAAGGATGAAATTGCAATACATCAGGAGTATTAAGCTAGGAAACAAGCATAATCTGTTTCAAATTGATTTCAAATCACCTGAGGCAATGGCTGAGATGGTTTTTCTTTGCTCTGTAGAGATCATGTTCAGGATCAAATTTCTCTTTGATGACCTTGAGCACTAATCTTCACCGATCAACTAACTTCACTGCAAAAGAGGTACAACGCATAGTTCTTTGTCATGAATTTCCTGTTATCTTTGTCTCATAAACTTCCATGACATTGCTTGGTAACACATGAAAATGTTGCGAGATTCATTTACTTTGCTTCCTTATAATGCTTTGATGAGATGCACTGAGATAGGTGCTAAAATGAAGGTTAATTATGGGTAAATGGGGAACTACGTTTATGTTGGCAATGTTACATCTGGATTTTTCAATTATTATTCGGAACAATCCTCAATACTTTGTACTGAACACCAATTGTAGCTCCTATTTTCAGAAATGCTCCTGCGATGCAATGTTGGCATTCTATAACTATATTTGCCTGCCAAGATACTACAGCTTTCATATTTATGCCAACACAAAACATGAATACACACAGTTAAAGCAATCAGCATGCCACCAGCATCTGGGTGCAGTACTCTTAATAAAAAATAGCCTATGTTGGGGACACAAGAAGCAAAAAGAGATTCTTAAATATCAGAAACACCATCAGTGGCATACCCTGTAGATGAGGGCTGAGCTCACTCCTCCATACAGTGAGATATGTTGCACTCTGAGAATAAGGGCCATGTCTTAATCATTCATTAAGCTTTAGCCTCAGCATGTGCAGCAATTTGGTGACAGTGCCATGCTGGCTAAGTGACCAATGTATTCTAACAAAGAGTCCCTGCTGCACTCTGAAACCCTTCCTGTCCCAGACCCTCATCAACTGTTTAACTTCTCATTGTTTCCAGTGTGCAGGATTATTAAGCATACATACAGATGATGAAGCAATGGTCTCCGCTCCCATAGCACTCTTGGACAAGTAATGGTTTGCCTTCGGCCACTTTTTAAGTCATTGCTGCTAACCTCACAATCACTGAGGTGACAATGTTCAATCTGCAAGCACCAGTGGCATGGTGAATACTGCCTTTGACCAACATTTGACTCTTAAGCACATTCACACTGCAGGCATAGCAAATGAGCAATGACATGATTACAAATTAAATGTAGCTGGGGTTTGCAAGTGGTGTATTTATTCCTTCAATGTCTTGGCATCCAGCAAACATGGACCCCCATGTTTCCAATAATCAATCTGATATCGACTCTGCCCAATCTGGGCACTGTCCCAACTATTTTTGCTAACGGTTTACATCTAGAGAACAGCAAGTGATGGCAGATCATGTGGGCACCATCAGCATTGAGCCCAGCCTTGTTACCAGATACCGCATACATTTCTCCCAGAGCCTGAATGCCCCCTTTCAGCTTGCACTACACTCATGGTCCATTTCTACCCACCCTCACCGTGTGCAGATCCATCACACTGAACTCCACCTCCAACTGTCTTCACTGATCCCATGAACCCCAGCATTATGCTTTACTGCTGCCCAGCCTGAGACTCTACGCCCTCCTATGGAGATCACAGTGGTGGTCACTGCCACTACCTCCCCCTCCCATTGCCTAACATGCCTGCCCCATTCACTTTGAGTTTACTCCTACTGCCAATCTTATCCCCACCACTGCAAGTGTCTCTGCCTAGCCTTGACTCCCATCCCTTCTGGCAGTGATACCCCTATTGCCCCACAAGCTGACTCTTGAACTCTCTGAACGATCATTAGATGAAAACCCAGGACTGTATTCACCCCAAATCCGAAACATGACTGGCCAGACCCCTGACCCGTGGGTTTGCAGTTCCACAACTGAAGATATTGATTCATCTGCTGTGTGTGCTGGTCCTGCAGGACTGACCACTGCAAATCATACTAGGACTGTGAGCATCCTAAGCCCATTACTAACCATGACCAAGCCCCTGGACAGTAGCTGAACAGCATCTGTGATTGATGGTATGGGGGCCCTAGAATAGCACCTCCCTCTACTGGACTGAGGACTAGCCCTCACCAGTTTCCAAAATATCCATTTGGTTGAATGATCATGCGGCATGTTTGTTGCACAGACAGCTGACACGTGCTGTAGGTGTTAGATTGACAACTCTGTATGGCATTCTCCAAGGAGTGAATAGGAAGTAGAATATTAATGAAGCAAATTGGGCCATTAACAGGGTGTTTAACAAATAATAATCTCCCATAATTGCAACTTGCGTTTGTGTAGCAAGAAACTCACATGCCATTTGTCAAAAGCATAAAAGGTGGAGCGATATGCACCCAACTTTGAGATCGCCCTTACTTGATTTCTCACCTGATTCTGCCACATCTCACCAGAGCTCACATCACTTGGACCTCTAAGATGCTGTCCTTTGTCTCTGTATATTTAATATTATATAATAATATTTGGAGATTAGTGATTTTTCCCTACCACAATAAACAGGCCCTGTAGATCTCTATAGATAAGAGGCAGACATGATTTGGCTGAACATTATTCAGAGGAATGGCTTTGGGGTCAATAGGGGAGTTACTTGCCACAGAACGTCTAGCCTCTGACCTGCTGTTGTAGTCATAGTCTTTAGTTGGCTGGTCCAGTTCAGTTTCCAGTGAATGGTAAACCTCAGGATGTTGGTGGTACAAGATTCAGCAGTGTTGATGCCATTTACTATCAAGGGGAGATGTTTAGATGCTCTGCTGTGGTCATAATCATTGCCTGATATTTGTGTGTTGCAGGTATTACTTACCTCTTTTGAGTCCTTGTCTGAATATTGCCAATGTCTTCATGCATTTGGATATGGACTGCTTCAGCATCTAAGAGGTGCAAATGGTGCCAAACATTGTGCAATCATGAGTAAACATCCCCACTTCAGTGATGAAGCAGCTAAAATTGTTTGGGCCTAGGACATGGCCCAGAGGAACTCCAGTAATTTTGCCCTAGGATGAAGATAATTGACTTCCACCAGCCACAACTATTTTATTTTGTGATAGGTATGGCCTCAACCAGTGGTAAGTTTTCCCTCTGATTCACATTGATTCCAGCATTGTGCGGGCTTCTTGAAAGCCACACTGAGTCAAATGTTGTGTCAATGACAAAGGCTGTCACCCTCACTATCTCCTGGAGCTCAGCTCTTTTGTCCATGTTTAGATCAAGGCTGTAATGAAGTCAGAACCTGACTGGCCCTGGCAGAACCCAAACAAAGAGTCAACAAGCAGGTGATTGCTGTGACAGTGCTGCTTCAGGGAAATGACAACAAAATTTTCAATGACTTTGCTGATAATTAAGGGCTGATCAAGGCACCACAAGAAATAGTTATTTGATTTGTCCTGCTTTTTATGGAGAATGACATGCCCAGGCAATTTTTCACAGTGGCGGGTAGCTGTCAGCTATATAGCTATACTGAAACAATTTGGTGAGGAGCAAAATTCTTCAGTAGTATTGTCGGAATGTTGTCAGGGTCCGTAGCCTTCGCAATACCCAGTACCTACAATCATTTTGTGAGTGAATTAAATTGTTTGAAGACTGGCTTCTATGATGTTGACATCCTCAGGAAGAGGTCAAGATGGGTAGTTCACTCACCACTCCTGGCTGAAGATTGTTGCAAGTACTTCAGCCTTGTCGTTTGCACTGATGTGCTGGGTTCCACCATTATTGAAGATGGGGATACTTCTGTTCCTCAAAGTTGTTTAATAGTCCATCACCATTCAGATGTTGTGCCTTCAGAGTCATTTGCATACACTAAGTGGATTCCTGCTCCAAGTGAAAGTCCACCCACCAGACAAAGCCAAATGCCAACACCTCCTGATTTTCTCCAGTGCAACTCAAGAAAAATTGTAACTATAGACTACATGATTGAGGGCTAATTTTCTGCTCAGAAGCCTTCAAAACCTACAGAACTCCGTATAAAAGTCCAACGCCACTCCTTTCCGACATAATGAATTTATGTGAACTGTTTCAACAATTTAAAGTATTCCAGCTGAAAGTTACATGGTGATGCATTTACCAAACTCTAATTACAGAGTTCCTTGTTCTGCAATGAGTGCATATTAACCTTTAAGAGCTGGGACTGCACAGTTTTTCTCACCTCCGGATTTGGGTAACATTGAAACCAGTGACGTTTTATTGTTGAGTTTTGAGTTCAAAATGGGAATGGCCAGATAATTTCTTTTGTCTAGATTGTTGATTGAGGCATAGATGTCGGATAGGGTGCTGGGGATAACTCAAGTAGTATCACGTGCTCATCTATGAACTTTTTGATCTTGCAGTTTAAAATGATACAAGTGCATTAAAATGTGTTCAGTTATAAGCAAATTGATTTTGTACATTTTTAATTATCTTCCTTAGCATTCTTGTGACATGTAGTAGAGTCACCTACATCTATGCCAGCAAGGTCCAGGTTCAAGTTTTACCTCAGGATATGGAGGCCACATTCTGATGAAGGGTCTAGGCCCGAAACGTCAGCCTCTCTGCTCCTATGATGCTGCTTGGCCTGCTGTGTTCATCCAGCCCTGCACCTTGTTGTCTCATAATATGCCAAGACAGGATAATTTTAAAAACTGGTGCAACGGACATGTCCCAACCTCTGGGCTGGAGAGTCAAGTTTTAAGTCCAACCTACTCAGCTAATGTGCCAACATTGGTTGAATAAAACAAAAATTATACAATATATTCTGCAAAAAGTGCTGAAAATATACAACTAAATCTTTTGTATTTAATTTTTAACCTTTTTGATTTCTGTCATTGAGATCATGCCGTGTGGCATTGTTTACTTCCAAAAAATACTTATCAGAATGATGACTGACTTTTTAATAAACTTAGAACTGAGATACTATTACAAATGCTGAAAAACTAAAATGTCACTTAGAGGTGAATTTAAAAATAATTTAGCATAAATTACCTAATTTTGGGGAGTACAGAATTTTAAAAAAATACTTTGATAATGAAATGTGAGTCAGTAAGCACAGAACTGTTTCAATGTTGCAGGTATTCTCCTTCAATCAATTAATTGTTTGATCCATGCAGCACAGCACACAGTTTAATTGAAGACAATCAGCACTTGAGAAGCAGTTATCTCCAGAGGTGTAAATTAGAACAAAAAATCAAAGTGGATACTAAAAGTGCAGAGATAACAAAGTGTAGAGCTGGATGAACACAGCAGGCCAAGCAGCATCAGAGGAGCAGGAAGGCTGACGTTTCGGGCCTAGACCCTACTTCAGAAATGGGGGAGGGGAAGGGGGTTCTGAAATAAATAGGGAGAGAGGGGGAGGCGGATAGAAGATGGATAGAGAAGAAGATAGGTGGAGAGGAGACAGACAGGTCAAAGAGGCGGGGATGGAGCCAGTAAAGGTGAGTGTAGGTGGGGAGGTAGGGGGGAGATAGGTCAGTCCAGGGAGGATGGACAAAATCTCCCCTCCCCCTACCACATCCCAAAACCAGCCCAGCTCATCCCCGCCTCCCTAACCTGTCCTTCCTCCCACCTATCCCCTCCTCCCACCTCAAGCCCCACCCCCATCTCCTACCTACTAACCTCATCCCGCCCCCTTGACCTGTCCGTCCTCCCTTCTCCTCCCCCATTTCTGAAGAAGGGTCTAGGCCCGAAACGTCAGCCTTCCTGCTCCTCTGATGCTGCTTGGCCTGCTGTGTTCATCCATCTCTACACTTTGTTATCTCAGATTCTCCAGCATCTGCAGTTCCTACTATCTACTAAAAGTACTGCTGTGTTATCTGATCCAGGGAGAAAACTGTGAAATCAGATGAAGGAACATTATAGTTAACTGACAGCAGGATTGACAACCTTCAACAGGCAGCCTTCAGAATGAGACATCACTGAGATCGAGAGACTTTGGTGAAGCTTTTAACAGCAACACAATCATTACAGAAGGCAGCCCTGATGGGACGAATGAGACAGTCACTATCTATGGCTGGCATCTACCTCTGATCGGCTTGGATCTTTACCAATGGCCTTTGAAAGCTGCAAGCCTTTTCTTTGTTGTATTTCATAAATGGAAAATAAAATTCAGAACTGAAATGGTTTTTCACAGCAAAAAAATACTGATAGAAAATCCACGGAATTAGAGAATTGGATCTGATATTTGTCTTCTCATATATTTCATTTTTACATATTTTTTACTGACAACATTTCCTGAAACTGTTATCAAGAGAATGATGTTACTTGTTAAGTTAATAAAAATTGTGGAAATATTATTAATAGGTTTAGGTACAATCATAGGAATAAAAGTTTTAATCAATGCCATAGATTGTTTTAATTGTATCTTATATAATTTACTGTGTTGGTTATTTTGCAGGCAGAAGATATATTTTAATTCAATAGAAAATAGAAATAGGAGCATACATTTTCAGAAGTTTAACAGTGATATGCTTTTCACTTTCTCTCAATAAAAATAAATCAATTCCTTTATTTATTCATGGGATGAGGGCATTGCTGGCTAGGCAGTATTTATTGCCCATCCAGCAGTTAAAAGTCAATCACACTGCTATGGGTCTGGAGTCACATGTAGGCCAGACCAGGTAAGGATGGCAGTTTCCTTCCCTAAAGGACATTAGTGAACCAGCTGGGTTTTTCCTCAACAATTGACAATGGATTCATGATCATCATTAGACTCTTAATTCCAGATATTTATTGAATTCAAATTCCATCATCTGGCATGGCAGAATTCAAACCCAGGTCCCCAGAACTTTATCTGGGTCTCTGGATTAACAGTCCAGCAATAATACCACTAGGCCATTGCCTCGCTTCACTGTATTCTTTATAATGGCATTTTGTTACATCATAGATCACAGAATGCCTACAGTGTGGAAGCAGACCATTCAGGCCATCAAATCCACACTGACCCTCAGAAGAGCTACCCACCCAGAGCCACTCCATCCCTGTAACCCTGCATTTCCCATGGCTAATCCACCTAGCCTATATATCCCTGGACGCTATGAGCAATTTAGCATAGCCAATCCACCTAACCTGCACATCTTTGGGCCATGGGAGGAAACCAGAGCACCCAAAGGAAACCCACATAGACACAGGGAGAATGTGCAAACTCCACACAGTCACCCAAGGATGGAGTCAAATCCAGGTCCCTGATGCTGTGAGGCATTAGTGCTAATCACTAAGCCACCGTGCCGCCCCAACAAAAGCCAAAATGCTACAAATATGGACATCACAGTTGTGGACAGATTGCACTGCTCCCCATTTCCTTTTCTCATCTTTGCTTAATGACAATGAACAAATGGAAAAGAAGTTTCTGTGGGATTTCCTTTTACTTTTGCCTCTACATTTGAAATCAGGAGGAATGTCTGCAAGAACAAGAAGTTAAACTTTTTTAGAGTGATGGGAAGCTGGTGAAGGTCTTTCAGAGGAGGCTTTGTGAAGTGTTGACAGCATTCTGTGCATACCAACTTCTTTCTATTTCTCTAAATAATGAAGATCTGTAACTTGGCTCTTGCAGGCATTGTTGGGAATATATAGTCCTTAGAAATTACTATGAGAAAAAAGCTGAAAGAGATGGAAGGAGTTGTACAATTTTTGGGTTTAAAACTGTTTACCATGTGACTTTGTGCAACTGATACGTCAAAAGGTTAACATGTGTAGTCGTTTACCTATTAGTTTTAACGGGTCAGATGATTTTTCGAAGACAAGCAAAGCTTGATAAGAGTTTTACAGCTTTTATTGTTTGACAAACTTGATTTGGATAAGATGGGGTCTATATCCTAAAAGTTTCCCTGCTGCAGTCTCTGAAATGAAGTGGCTGTTTCTGGACACGCATAGGCGTGTTAGTTGAAGAAAAAACCTCCAAGTAGCTGGCAACAAAAACAAAAGATCTCTCTCTCCTTAAAAGGAAGAAAGTTTAAAACAGCACATGGTGCACAGATCTCTCTCGTTAAAAAATCTTCGTTAAAAAAACTGAGGAAGTTCCAGAAATTGTATCTCTAATTCCCTGTTAATTCCATTCTTAGACCTAAGTCTAGATGACAGTCAGTTAACCTAAATCTGATCCAAAGATCTCCTATTGATTCTACAGCAGTCAGCCTTGTGATCATCATGACAGAAAATCTACTGGATCATGAAAAGTCTTCATTTTTATTAATCTTTTAGTTGGGACCTTCACCATTAGGGATTTTTCCATTGCCTACTATTTTTAAAAAAGCTATATCATTTCTGAAACATTGTATTGTCTTAGATGTTGTGTGATTGAATATGTTTGAAATTAAGAATATATAGTTTAATTCTACATAATGAGTTAGTTGATTTGTCATTTATGGTAATAAGTTTATTTATCAGGGCAGCTTGGTGGCTCAGTGGCTAACACTGCTAATTCACAACGCCAAGGACCTGTGTTCAATTCCAGCCTTGGGTGACTGTGTGTGGAGGTTGCATGTTTTCAAAATGGTTGTATGGGTTTCTGCCAGGTGCTCTGGTTTCCTCTGACATTCCAAACATGTGCAGGTTATGTGGATTGGCTGTGCCACATTGCTCTGTAATGTCTGGCAATATGTAGGCTAAGAAAATTAGCCATGATCAGTGTGGTGTTATGGGATGGGGGTGGAGATCTACATCTGAGTGGGTGCTCTCTGGAGGGTCAGTCTAGGACTGCATGGGCCAAATGGCTTATTTCTATACTATGGAGATTCTATGATTTATAATAAACATGATATTTTTAAGGTTATTGAAGGAACCTGGTGAAAATCTCTTTTATTCTGGCTACAATAATAAAAAGAAATAAATTGACAACTTTAGTGATTGAATAAATATTTACACTTTTGGTACGTCTCAATGAGTAGTGAGGTTTAATTACCAGCACATTGCTGCCATTACAGCTATAACAGCATATTCACAAAGTTTTGATTGATGTCATTTCTTTTTTAAATCTCAGCTATTCTATTTAATTGATTTTTAGATCATGCCCTCCAGCAGTTTCCCTCAAAGCTTGCCTGCCCATTATGGTGAGGTTCCTAAACATAACCGTTCTTGTGTTGGTCAGCCAACTTCCACAATAAGTGACTTTGATCATAGAAAAGTATCACTCTAATAGCGCAGCACAAAAGACGGCATTCAAATCATCTGATTCTTTTATTGAATAATTCAAATTCTCTACTTTATTGGAAGGAACTTTGGGGTTTTAGGGATTGAATTCCATGATTCTGGGCATTTTTCCATGAACATTGACAGTGCAAACCATTGGTGCTTTAATTCTAAGCTAACAAAAGCATTAAATAGGAAAATACCCTTCAATATATTGAGGTTGTTTATTTCACAAATCATACATAATTTGTCTCATCCTGGCCCATATTAAATTTCGACCATCGCTGGAGGGAAATTTCTACAAAATTTCACCCTAATCTTAAAAATTTTCTGGAAATTCTCCAGACAAATTATTCAAACTGCTTTCCAAAGACGATATTTATGTGAAGAATTGTGTTCCATCCCAAATAATAATACATCTGTCCATATTATGCAAGTAACCTCCTACCCCATTACCAACAGGAATTTTTGAAACAAAATACTGCTTGAAAATTTTAAACGAAAACAGCAAATGCTGGAAATGCTCAGTAGGTCAGGCAGCATGTGTGGAAAGAAAACAGAATTAATAAAATCATAGATATGTACACATGAATTAGAAACTGGGGTAGGCCCTTTAATCCTGCTCCTCCATTTGATAAGATCATGGCAGAACTGATTATTTTGGGAAAAGTTAAATGTTTGAAATATAATCTTTTTTAAGCAAGTGATATGTGGAAGATAGAAGTAAATGCCAAAAGTATGAATGTCACACAATCAAAGGGAGTAATAATAGAGGACCTTCAAAGAGAAAAAAAGAATGTGCCTAGAGGAGGTGCGAATGGCAGCATGATAAACAGCTCACTTCTGAAAGCAAAAACAAGTGAAAAATGGTAGTAAAACCAAAACCCTCAAATTGAGGTAGGTGGTCAGAAACTGTTGAATTCAATCTCATGTCAGGAAAGAGCATAAAGTGAGGTTTTGTTCGTCAATCTTCTGTTAAATATCATTGCAAAACTGTAGGAGGCAGAGGACAGAAAGGCCTGATTGGAAACAAACTTGCAAGTTAAAATGAAAGATGACCGGAAGCTGGACAGAAGAGGCTAGTGAATCTGTGGAATTCTTTATTGCATGGCGCTATAGCAGATGGGTCATTGAGAGTATTCAAGGTGGTTAGATTTTCAATTGGTAAGGGAATCAAGGATTATGGAGGAACGGCAAGAAATTGGAGTCAAGGATAACAAGGTGTAGAGCTGGATGAACACAGCAGGCCA